>NC_056732.1:1834247674-1834352674 GCF_019279795.1 Protopterus annectens | reverse complement strand
TTCCGACAGGCAAGTGGTGCATACTTTCAGTACTTCATAGTTACCATTGCATGTGTTGTAACATCTTTCTGCCTACTGTTTGTACATTTCACAGGGTGTCTGTGGGGCATCCCTGTAACTCGGTCACTGTTGCTATGTCTAGGCTCTTAACTATTCAAATATGGCAGTGTCAGACCTCTCAAGTGTACAGATATTTGCAGGATGTCCTCATTTTTGCCTCATATTTTGGTCCATATCTCATAAACAGCTTTTTCTGGCAAATCACTCTGGGCTCAAGTCAGACTATAGTGACAAACATTTCAGTTTCAGACTTCTTACCCTTCCAAACATCCAACATAATGCAAAACCTGTTACTCTCTCAACTGTCTAAGTTTGTTGGAGCAATATTTGGAATGTGTTCCTGTTTTCGGGCCTTTGCTCCACATTTTTTATCACTTAGTCCAGATGTGTTGCTGTAAGAGGTTGTGCGGTATGGGCAGTGATTATCCTGCTGTGAGTATGTGTGTGGCTTGCAAGGTGCTATAGTGACATTATTACCAATTAGCTACCAACTAGCATGGCTGTTTCTGTTCGCACACTACTATTATAGAAATCCACTACATTTGACAGTAAATATACATGACATGCTTTGTGTACTACGCATCCTATATTCCCTTTACATTCATTCCTACTATTACATGATATATTTATTGTAGCACACTGTCATTATATAACAGTCATGGCTTAGTGGTAGGTCATACAGAGTACTGTTTCCAAGGTCCTGGGTTCGGGACTGACAGTGGGATTTTATTTTGCTTTTGAGCAGACTACAGGCCTTGTCATTCAGAGTGACTAAGGCACTTTTAAGCAGTTGTAACCGGGTTAGCGCTGGTTTGCGCCGTGCTCACGCATGCGCACTGGCATTCAGCTCCGCACACACCCGCTTACAACTGCTTAACAGTGCTTACTCTTGCGCACACCTGCACTATTTTCTTTGAAAGAAATGAAAATGGGGAGACAGGAAAGTGGTGAAAAAGGGGTCACAAAGAGGGTAAGACAGTAGGGAAACAAGCTCTGGTTTTGCAGGAGGGATGTAGGTAAGGCCCATAGCTGCCCATTTCTTCATCAGCAACAGCTGTGCATATGTTTGTAATTTAGTGTGACATTTGAAACCTTCCACCCCTGAGAGAGGTGTAAGGACAACAATAATACTTGTTGTACAGCCAATTGTAATTGACAGTTTCCATGTCCAGCAGACATGTGTGCGAAATGGGCAGCTATGTATGGGACGTCAATTTTGTGGGTACAGAGTGCCCTTTTTTTTTTTTCCCCAGGTGAGAGTAGTATGTCAGGTACAGGAAGTCGGTATAGCTGGGGAGGTAGGTTGGGTAGGTTAACAGACCAGACAAACAAGACGCATACAGGGGCGGTGTATGACACATGTGGGGGGGGTTACACAATTGACGGGGACGGATGTTTGGATATCTAGAGCCCATGAGCCCACAGATGGCAACAGTGGAACTGATATCCCCACCCATGGGCAGTTGCCACTGTGCCTTCACTGCCTAGGATGGGGCTGTGCTGGGGGCTGTGTAGGCTGGGCAGCAGGCACGCCCGTTAGTTGTGCCACCTGTGCCTCAAGCTGGTGTAGGGGCCCAAGCACAGCGTGCCAGATCTCCCTACGCACCACAGTCCGGACACTACGGAGGATGAGTGGATGTTCTCCTCCGGCCACGCTTGCAGAGGGGGGACGAGCCCCATCCCCTGCAGCACCTCCACCCACAGGTGGCACAGGGCCACCGGAGGAGGGTCCAGCCTGGGCACTACTGCCAGGTGCACTTGCCAGCTGAGGAGGGAGAGGTGGGTCCACTGGAACCCGCCTTCCCTGTCATCCTATGTTTTGCATTATGTAATGACAGTTTGGGTTAGTAATGTACAATACCATTCACAATTAGTTGTAACAGCATGCATTAGTATTCCCATTAACCAAACACCCAGATATTCAAACCATTGAACAGCAAGCATAACACATGCATATTTTGAACAGCAATACACAGTCCAACAACATGGCTTAGTGGTTCAGTTGATTGATGGCAACAGGCCATCAGGTTTGGGTGTATGAACAGGGCAGATGCATCAACGTACATGTAAATATGTATGAACCAACAGGACAGATGTCCAGGGGTGTTAATTGTGATTGCACATACCAGTTTCACGTGGAATGGATTATATGTGGTTATAGGGTAGGGTGAAGAAAATTTAATTAACAACTTCAAATACCAGTACATATGCTGTACATTTCTAATAGCTGCAGATATATACACACTACTGTTCTGACTACAGTTTTCTATGTGATAACTACTTCAAGTTGGTGATAGGAATGTTACTGCTACATCAATATACATTTTCATTTTTATTCATACACATTCATATCTGGCTCTGTTCAGCTACATCATCCTGCTACATTTGCTTTATATAGCTATAGACAACTGTGGATGTTTGGTAATTCAGACAACCATACTATCTGCATATTGCAGACTGAGAGCAACATATCCAGATTTTGGGATACACATTCCAGCTGTGGTACCGTTTTCAACACGTGTTACTGTTTGGTTCTGCCTGTCACATTGATTTCATTCTTTACTGACTGCAGTATACTTTATTCAGGAGTTATTACTACTTTATTGGTGGATTCATAACTCTTTCTCACACTGTCTCACTTGTTTTATTTCTACAATTCAGGATGGTACTTAATTCTAGGCTTTATTGACAAGTTTTACCTGTAGTTATAACAATCCTTTCCAACAGTCTCACTTCTGTCATGTTTCTGTATTTCAACAGGGATATATGTCACACATGTGTTTTACCCAGCTTCTGCAGTTGTACGTTTCAGCCTGCTGCAGGTTATGTACTATTATATTACAGGTGGGACATCTTTATTTCAGACTTGTTTCATTTTCATGTTTGGATTACAGACTGCATCACACTTTTGTAATCAAGCACTACTTGCAAACCCTCTTACACTGTTACTTGCACATTTCATTAATTAGTGACTACACTGCACTCTTTTGCTAACTGTCATACTTATATATTCATTTACAGTTACAGGGAGAGAATTACTCACCTGCCTTTGGCGCAACCGTGCCAGCCTATTGCCATAGGCTCTAAGGTTCGCAGAACGGACACCTGCAGCTGTAATATAAATAAAGTAATATTGGAATACACATCTCCATAATATCAGCTAGGTTAATTTCTTACATAAATAATTACATATAACTTACTCAGCAGTGGGGCGTTGGGCATTTGCCGGGCCTCCTGGATCCACCGGTTCAGTTGGTCCTGCTTGCGTCTCTTCAGGTCTGCATGGTGGTGCCGGACCTGCTCACCAGTCCTTGGTATCCCTGTGGCACTGGTGAGATCATGAGCCAACCAGTCCCACGCCTTAGCCCTATATGCTCCCCACAGGACCTGGCCCTGCATGAGTTGGGCCTCATGATTGTGGACAAGGAGCCAAACCATATATTTGGACTCCTCAATGCCCCACCTCTGTGCTTGGAAGCAACTACCCTCACCTACACCTGACATTCTGGCTGCAAGTCGGTTCTACAATCGGTTATGCTGTGTATTCCACCTATGGGGCTTATATATGCCGTTTTTCCCGCACTTATCTGTGATTGGCCATTTTGGAATTGTATCAGCTTCACAAAACCTGCTTTGTCATGCTCCTCTTTCTATTCATTCCTATATATATGCTATTACTGCATTTCTAAGTGCAACTGTCATGGCTTAGTGGTTTAGTACCTTGACTATGGTGCATGGTATCCTGGGTTCGAACCTGGCCACTGCTTTTTATATTTTATGACTGTCTACACAGGCTAGGAGGTGTGTCTGTGTAAAGGCAGTTTTGTTACAGCTTGCTCAACGTTGCCCGTCGGTTAGCTTGTTGGCGCGGTGCGCAGCTCCGCACAAACGGGTTACGCTGGTTTACGCGTCATTTGGCTGTCAGCACGCATATTACGCTCAGCTCAGCTATGGGCACACAGTTTCAGCGTTTTAAACCACTGCTCCCCTACGGGCACTCATTTTACACCTGTTAAACCACTGCTCACCTACAGGCACTCATTTTACACCTGTTAAACCACTGCTCACCTACGGGCACTCATTTTACACCTGTTAAACCACTGCTCACCTATGGGCACTCATTTTACACCTGTTAAACCACTGCTCACCTACGGGCACTCATGTTAAACCTGTTAAAACACTGCTCACCTACAGGTAGATGTACTCAACTTGTTAGACTGTAGCTCAGCTACAGGCACATCTGACATATTTTTTTTTTATTATCTCACATTTCTTCAAAGTACATGGCCCATTTCATTACATTTTACATAAAATATAATTTTATATGTGTACATATATGTCAGGGACTTGTTTTGTGCTTATTTCACTAAAAATAAAAATTGATGTTGTGGGGGCTCGAACCATGACTGCCTGCTCTTCAGCCGATGTCTCTACCGCTACGCTATTGCTTTTTGGCTTACTTTGCATATGTAGTTCTTATATGCTTTTCCACTGACTGCTAACTGTGGCTAAGCTACGGGCACGCCCGCGCAAATGAGTGCACTCACGGGCAAACATCTTTACAATTTAAAAAAAATGTATAAGATGTTCATTTCTACATTTTATGTTCGTAGTCTGTGGGGGCATGTGTTGTGTTGTGTTTATTCACATTTACACGGACTCTGTCGTGGGGGTTTACTTTTGGGACTTTTTCTCTTCTGGGGGCATGTCCGTTTGCAGGGCTTGGCCTACGGACACGCCCCCTACTGTCTTCCATGGACCGTGTTAGCCTTAGGTGTGATTCAGCATGCCCTCATGCATATGCAGGACATGCTGACGTCACACCATTTAACTGCAGTCTCCGTGTAAGCCTTGTAACTCTTACATGGAGGCTTCGTGAATCCTGCCCAATGTCTGTCCTAACATGTAGTTTAAGATGTGCATGAGGACAGTTTGCATCACACCGAACATTCTGTCTGTTATAGAGCTATGAGAATAGAAAGCAAAAAAGATTTGAAATGTTATGATTTTCTTTCTTTGTAACAAGATAACTTTTGGACACTCCTTTCTTGCTGTGGGCTAGCATGACTAGCCATGTCTTATTTGTCTTGTACTGTAACTATTTGTAAATACATCATAAGGTAGGCTGGGTTTATGCTTGTATTATAATGCACTGCATTCTTGCTCTAAATTGAGAGAATGTATCATCATGTCTCCTGTAACAACTATGTAGTTAAAAGATTGGCATGTTTAAAGCTTATAAGTAAAAACCTTGGATTTCATCTGAATATCTTAAGAGGCTCATTATCATGTTTATCAACACAGGCAGCCAGTCAGGTGGCAAAGTCCTCGAAAAAGTATAGTTATGATGCTGATGACATAATACGCCATGCAGTAAAGCTGGGTTCAGTAATCAGGAGGAATGCATGGCTGATTCTTCAACCCACCCATAAGACAATGTCAAACCATGTCTCCTTAAATCCTTTATGGATAAGGACACGCTGTTTGGTAGCTCTACATGTGAACTGTTGAAGACGATTGTGTAAAAGTATAAGGCTGTGCAAGGTGTCAAACAACTTTTGCACCCTCCCATGCCCAGATATGACAGAAATTATCCATCCAATACTGGACCTTTTTACAGAAGGAAAGCATAGCATCTGCACCAGAGGGGAAAGAGATTACATGGAGATGGGGGAGGAGACTACATCTGGACCCTGACTACACCAGGTAGCAGCCATGATAGTATGTCTTCCCTCTCAGCGTCTGTCCACAAAGACCCACTCAGCCCAACTACATTTTCCAACAATAGAACTGCAGGAAGATATGTCTCTGTCCCCCTGTCTTCCTAGGTGGGCATTACAACATATTTGTGTTTTTTTCCAATTATAAGAGAGGGATACAGGCTACAGTAAATTGGAAAACCAGGGGGTTCAGGAATTCCTCATGTTCCCAGAGGACAGGAGGACCACATCCACCTTATTCTTTAAGATTTCAACAGGGAGTCAGATATATTCTCCATTTTTCAACAAGGATTTTTTTTTATTTTAGGCTATTCCTAGTTCTTGGAAGGAGAGCATGTGGAGACTCATCCTATATGTATCAAAACTGAATACTTTCTTAAGGACATCAAAGTTCAAAATGCTGACACTTCAAAGACTTACTCCTCCCACATACCAGAGCTCTGTTGCTGAGCCTTGATATAAAAGATACTTATTTTAACATTCCCATCCACTGAAACCACATGTGTTTTCCTTGGGGTTGGCATTATTATTATTAATAATAATAATGATCACATTTGTTAAGCAGGTTGGCCCACTGGTTAAGCAACTTGCTGAAGATCACACAGTAGGCTGAGGAAATGAAACCCAGAACTACAGCTTACAGGCTTAACCTCTGTACCAACTGCATTATCAATTTACCTCCTTGTCTTTTGGTCTTTCTATGGCTCCCAGAGCTTTTACAATGTGCCTGCAGCCATAATAGATTTTTACAAAGTCAGGGGTATTTGTATCTTACAATATCTCCGTGACTGCTTCATTCATGCACCTTTTCAGGAGGATGTACACAGGACTTTAACTTCATTATGGTTCTCTTGAACAGTCTGGGCTTGATTGTGAAGCTTCAGAAATCAAATAGTACCACCCCGGAGAGCAACATTTTTTGGACACTGCCCTGGAGAAAGCCTTCTTTCCACAGCCTTTGATGGAAGTATACCACATTTAATTCTTGCACTTGGCTATCCAAAAGCATGCCACAGCAAAGGAGGTCTTCAATGCTGTATGACTTGTAGCTTCCACCTTTCTCATTATCCAACATGCCAGACTCAATATGAAAATCAAGGGGTGTTACATAAGGTCCATGTAGTCTCAGTACTCCCACCTACTAGACAAACTGATCCTACTTTCCTCCCTGTGTGTCCAAAGTGTAGCAGCCTAAATCTGGAAGCACATTTTATTCAGGAGACTGACAAGACAATCACTACAGATACCTTGGACACTTGGACATAACCTTGGAGCTTACACCCACAACATCAAAATTAATGGAGTATATGAGCCCCAGCAATGTTAATATACTGCAGACAGGGTTAAAGCAAACAAATAATTGGTGCCAAAGCCACAGATTAAAGCTAAGTGCAAAAATGTATTATTACTCCCTTTGAGAAAGCTGACATCCCTGTTAATCACATTATACACAGCACCCCGTAAGTGTAGACCCAGTGGTACACAGGTTGATAGCAATCTGAACTTTGACCACCATGTATCCAGAGTAATAAGGAAATCCTGTGTGGCATATCTTATAAGTAAAGGCATTGCATCTAGATCTGAGAGTGTTATAATTCCATTATGCTCTGCCCTCATCAGACCAATAATTGAGTACAATGCTCCCTTTTGTATGTATCTAACCAGCCATCTGAAACAATTGGAGAAACCATAGAGGTTTCTCAACAAGAAATTACTGGGTACACAAAAGTGTTATGCAGAGAGACTAAAAGCTCTGTCATTGCATTCTGTCTGCTACAGGTAGCTAACAGATGACCTGTGCTAGCTTACAGGGCAGTCTCTAATTTATAAATGTGTAGCATTTCTATCAGGATTGGGTCAAACTGCAGGAGGGTTACTCGCTCCACGGATCATAACCCAGCCTCTGACATGAACAGGTCATGCTGCAGAGCTAAATACATCTTCCAGAGACTGCCACTTCTGTGTAACAAGCTTCCAAATGACAGCCTCGATCAGTGGATGGGTGACTACAGATTCACTAATGGGGTGGTGCCCATGTCCATCCTGGACAGAGGAAGTTGGTATTAATGACCATATACCCTTATCTCTGCAAACTTCATTTACCTATCACTGACAACTGGGAGCAACTTGGGAAAATATGGCTAGATTTGTAAAAGCTCTAGTGTTAGCCTAGTAACCTTCTATGTACATAAATATGAAGAAGATGCAAGAACTGATACAGGGATTAAAAGCTTTCATCTAGATGTGGACAGATGACACTGTATAAGTAATGCTAAACAATACCGCAGTGCTTCCTGTAAAAGTAGTGCTAAACAGTATCACAGACCTACCTGTATGAGTAGTACTGAAGAGTATCACAGTGCTACCTGTACGAGTAGTGCTGAACAGTACCACAATGCTACCTGTATGAGTAGTACTGAACAGTACCACAGTGCTACCTGTACAAGTTATGCTGAACAGCACCACAATTTTATCTCTACCAGTACTGCTGAACAGTACCACAGTGCTACCTGTACAAGTAGTGCTTAACAGTACCACAGTGCTACCTGTATGAGTAGTGCTGAACAGTACCACAGTGCTACCTGTATGAGTAGTGCTGAACAGTACAACAGTGCTACCTGTACGAGTAGTGCTGAACACTACCACAGTGCTACCTTTGAGTAGTGCTGAACAGTACCACAGTGCTACCTGTACGAGTAGTGCTGAACAGTACCACAGTGCTACCTGTATGAGTAGTGCTGAACAGTACCACAGTGTTACCTGTATGAGTAGTGCTGAACAGTACCACAGTGCTACCTGTATGAGTAATACTGAACAATATTAAAGTGCTACCTGTATGAGTAGTGCTCAACAGTATCACCATGCTACCTGTATATGTAGTGCTGAACAGTACCACAGTGTTGCTTATAAAAGTAAATACCACTGTACGAGTAGTACTGAACAGTATCACAGTGCTAGCTGTACGAGTAGTACTGAACAGTATTACAGTGCTACCTATATGAGTAGTGCTGAACAGTATCACAGTGCTACCTGTATGAGTAGTGCTGAACAGTACCACAGTGCTACCTTTACAAGTCAATACCACACTGCTACTATACAATTAGTGCTGAACAGTACCACAGGGCTACCTGTATGAGTAGTACTGAACAGTATCACAGTGCTACCCGAATAAGTAGTGCTGAACAGTACCGCAGTGCTACCTGTATGTGTAGTGCTGAACAGTTCCGCAGTGCTACCTGTACAAGTATTGCTGAACCATACCACAGTGCCACATGTCTGAGTTGTGCTGAACAGTACCACAGTGCTACCTGTACAAGTAGTGCTGAACAGTATCACAGTGCTACCTGTATCAGTAATGTTGGACAGTACGACAGTGCTACCAATAGAAGTCAATAGCACAGTGCTACCTGTATGAGTAGTACTGAACAGTATCACACTGCTACCTGTATCAGTAGTGTTGAACAGTACCACAGTGTTACCAATAAAAGTCAATACCACAGTGCTGCCTGTACGAGTAGTACTGAACAATGTCACAGTGCTACCTGTCTAAGTAGTGCTGAAGAGTACCACAGTGCTACCTGTACGAGTAGTACTGAACTGTATCACAGTGCTACCTGTACGAGTAGTACTGAACTGTATCACAGTGCTAGCTGTGTAGTACTGAACTGTATCACAGTGCTACCTGAATGATTAGTGCTGAACAGCACCACAGTGCTACCTCTATGAATAGTGCTGAACAGTACCAGAGTGTCACCTGTATGAGTAGTGCTGAACAGTACCACAGTGCCAACTGTACGAGTAGTACTGAACATTACCACAGTGCTACCTGTACAAGTAGTACAGAACAGTATCACAGTGCTACCTGAACAAGTAGTACTGAACAGTACCACAGTGCTACCTGTATGAGTAGTGCTGAAATGTACTGCAGTGCTACCTATAAGTCAATACCACAGTGCTACCTGGCTGAACAGTACAACAGTGCTACCTGTACAGCAGTGTTGAACAGTACCACAGTGCTACCTGTATGAGTAGTGCTGAACAGTACCACAGAGCTACTATATGAGTAGTGCTGAAAATAACCACTGTGCTACTTGTTTGAGTAGTGCTGAATACTAACACAAAGCTACCTGTATGAGTAGTGCTGAACAGTACAACAGTGCTACCTGTACGAGTAGTGCTGAACACTACCACAGTGCTACCTTTGAGTAGTGCTGAACAGTACCACAGTGCTACCTGTACGAGTAGTGCTGAACAGTACCACAGTGCTACCTGTATGAGTAGTGCTGAACAGTACCACAGTGTTACCTGTATGAGTAGTGCTGAACAGTACCACAGTGCTACCTGTATGAGTAATACTGAACAATATTAAAGTGCTACCTGTATGAGTAGTGCTCAACAGTATCACCATGCTACCTGTATATGTAGTGCTGAACAGTACCACAGTGTTGCTTATAAAAGTAAATACCACTGTACGAGTAGTACTGAACAGTATCACAGTGCTAGCTGTACGAGTAGTACTGAACAGTATTACAGTGCTACCTATATGAGTAGTGCTGAACAGTATCACAGTGCTACCTGTATGAGTAGTGCTGAACAGTACCACAGTGCTACCTTTACAAGTCAATACCACACTGCTACTATACAATTAGTGCTGAACAGTACCACAGGGCTACCTGTATGAGTAGTACTGAACAGTATCACAGTGCTACCCGAATAAGTAGTGCTGAACAGTACCGCAGTGCTACCTGTATGTGTAGTGCTGAACAGTTCCGCAGTGCTACCTGTACAAGTATTGCTGAACCATACCACAGTGCCACATGTCTGAGTTGTGCTGAACAGTACCACAGTGCTACCTGTACAAGTAGTGCTGAACAGTATCACAGTGCTACCTGTATCAGTAATGTTGGACAGTACGACAGTGCTACCAATAGAAGTCAATAGCACAGTGCTACCTGTATGAGTAGTACTGAACAGTATCACACTGCTACCTGTATCAGTAGTGTTGAACAGTACCACAGTGTTACCAATAAAAGTCAATACCACAGTGCTGCCTGTACGAGTAGTACTGAACAATGTCACAGTGCTACCTGTCTAAGTAGTGCTGAAGAGTACCACAGTGCTACCTGTACGAGTAGTACTGAACTGTATCACAGTGCTACCTGTACGAGTAGTACTGAACTGTATCACAGTGCTAGCTGTACGAGTAGTACTGAACTGTATCACAGTGCTACCTGAATGATTAGTGCTGAACAGCACCACAGTGCTACCTCTATGAATAGTGCTGAACAGTACCAGAGTGTCACCTGTATGAGTAGTGCTGAACAGTACCACAGTGCCAACTGTACGAGTAGTACTGAACATTACCACAGTGCTACCTGTACAAGTAGTACAGAACAGTATCACAGTGCTACCTGAACAAGTAGTACTGAACAGTACCACAGTGCTACCTGTATGAGTAGTGCTGAAATGTACTGCAGTGCTACCTATAAGTCAATACCACAGTGCTACCTGTTCGGGTAGAGCTGAACAGTACAACAGTGCTACCTGTACAGCAGTGTTGAACAGTACCACAGTGCTACCTGTATGAGTAGTGCTGAACAGTACCACAGAGCTACTATATGAGTAGTGCTGAAAATAACCACTGTGCTACTTGTTTGAGTAGTGCTGAATACTAACACAAAGCTACCTGTACTAGTAGTGCTGAACAGTACCATATTGCCACCTGTATGAGTAGTGCTGAACAGTACCACAGTGCCACTTGTATGAGTAGTGCTGAACAGTGCCAATGTGCCACTTGTATGAGTAGTGCTGGACAGTAACACAGTACTACCTGTACGACTAGTGCTGAACCTTACCACAGTGACACCTGTACAAGTAGTGCTAAACAGTACCAGAGTGCTACCTGTACAAGTAGTGCTGAACCGTACCACACTGCTACCTGTACAAGCAGTGCAGAACAGTACCACAATGCTACCTGTATGAGTCAGTACTACAGTGCTTCCTGTGCAAGTAGTGCTGAACAGTACCACAGTGCTACCTGCATGAGTAGTGCTGAACAGTATGTCAGTGCTACCTGCACAAGTAGTGCTGAACAGTACCACAGTGCTACCTGCACAAGTAGTGCTGAATAGTACTACAGTGCTACTAGTACAAGTGCTGCTAAACAGTACCACAGTGCCACCTGTATGGTGCTCAACAGTATCACAGTGCTACTTGTATGAGTAGGGCTGAACCATACCGCAGTGCCACCTGTATGAGTAGTGCTGAACCGTACCACAGTGCTATCTGTATGAGTAGTGCTGTACCGTACCACAGTGCTTCCTGTACAACTAGTGCTGAACAGTACCACAGTGGTATATATATACAAGTCAGTACCATCGTGCTACCTGTAGAAATAGTGCTGAACCATACCACAGTGCTACCTGTAGAAGTAGTGATGAACAGTACCACAATGCTACCTGTACAAGTCAATACCACAGTGCAACCTATACAATTAGTTCTGAACAGTACCACAGTTGTGTACTGTTCAGCAGTACTCATACAGGTAGCATGAGTAGTGCTGAACAGTACCACGGTGCTACCTGTACATGTTGTGCTGGGAATTGTTATGGCTAGGCTTGTATAGTCCCTAGGGCCGATAGCCTAGTACCAACCTATGAACAGTACCACAATGCTACCTGTACGAGTAATTCTGAACAGTACCACAGGTCTTTATATCCAAGTCAATACCACAGTGCTATCTGTAGAAGTAGTGCAGAACCATGCCACAGTGCTAACTGTATAAGTAGTGCTGAACATTATCACAGTGCCACCTGTATGAGTACTGCTGAACAGTACCACAGTGCTACCTATAAAAGTCAATAAAACAGTGTTATCTGTACAAGTAGTGCTGAACACTTCCACAGTGCTACCTGTACAAGTAGTGCTGAATGCTACCACCATGCTACCTGTACAAGTAGTGCACATGGTATCACAGTGCTACCTGTATGAGTAGTGCTGAACAGTACCACTGTGCTACCTGTACAAGGCAATACCACAGTGCTACTTGTACAAGTAGTGCTGAGTAGTACTGAAGAGTAAACAGTGCTACCTATACAACTTAATACCACAGTGCTACCTGTACAAGTCATGCTGAACGTACTGTTCAGCATGACTTGTACAGGTAGCACTGTGGTATGTGTAGTGCTGAACAGTAACACAGTGCTTCCTGTATGAGTAGTGCTGAACAGTACCACAATGCTGCCTATTCGAGTAGTGCTGAACGCTACCACCGTGCTACCTGTACAAGTAGTGCACATGGTATCAGTGCTACCTGTATGAGTAGTGCAGAACAGTACTACTGTACCAACTGTACAAGTCAATACCACAGTGCTACTTGTAAAAGTACTGCTGAGCAGTACTACAGTGCTACCTATAGAAGTCGATACCGCAGTGCTACCTGTAGATGTAGTACTGAAGAGTAACACAGTGCTACCTGTACAAGTTAATACCACAGTGCTACCTGTACAAATTGTGCTGAATAGTACCATAGTGCTACTTGTATGTGTAGTGCTGAACAGTAACACAGTGCTTCCTGTACGAGTAGTGCTGAACAGTACCACAATGCTGCCTATTCGAGTAGTGCTGAACCGTACCACAGTGCTACCTGTAGAAGTAGTGTAGAACAGTACCACAGTGTTACCTGTACAAGTAGTGCTGGAATGTACCACAGTGCTACCTCTAAAAGTAGTGCTGAACAGTACCTCAATGCTACCTGTACAAGTGGTGCTAAACAGTACCACAGTCCCAACTGTATGAGTAGTACTGAACAGTACCACAGTGCCACTTGTATGAGTAGTGCTGAACAGTACAAAAGTGCTACCTGTATGAGTAGTGCTGGACAGTAACACAGTACTACCTGCACGACTAGTGCTGAACCATACCACAGTGCCACCTGTACAAGTAGTGCTAAACAGTACTGGAGTGCTACCTGCACAAGTAGTGCTGACCCATACCACACTGCTACCTGTACAAGTAGTGCAGAACAGTACCACAATGCTATCTGTATGAGTCAGTATTACAGTGCTTCCTGTGCAAGTAGTGCTGAACAGTACCACAGTGCTACCTGCATGAGTAGTGATGAACAGTACGTCAGTGCTACCTGCACAAGTAGTGCTGAACAGTACCACAGTGCTACCTGTACAAGTAGTGCTGAACAGTACCACGGTGCTACCAGTACATGCTGTGCTGGGAATTGTTATGGCTAGGCTTGTATAGGCCCTAGGGCCGATAGCCTAGTACCAACCTATGAACCGTACCACAATGCTACCTCTACAAGTAGTTCTGAACAGTACCACAGATGTTCATCGTGTTTCACTGTTGCAGTCATTACTCTTGGATTATCCTGCTGGCAGGCTACCCTCGGTCGGCCAGAATTCCAAAGTCTAGGTCCGGTGTCGGTTGCTGTCACCTCTTCCCTGACATCAGTGCGCCAGGGGTATAATAGATGCAGCTGATGCCATTTTCTTCAGTCTTTCTTGCTGCGCAGTGCCCGAAGCAAAAGCAGTTCGCAAGTGCCGGTCGGCCTACTCCTGAGATTTTCAAATCTGAATTTCAGAACTGAAGTCTTCATTAAAGCTAAGTACCCCATTGGGGAAACTTTTTTCTTGCTCTAGACTGATGTCAGAAAAAGTTAACAATTGTATTTCTTATGGGAAGCAAATACCTCATAAGAATTTTCACTCTTACTGTATTCCTTGCCTAGGCCCTGATCACAACATTGCTAGCTGTCGGTTTTATGCTAGATTCAACCAAAGCACTATCAAGCGTCGGTTCGATTTGCATTTCATTACTTTGGTCGAAGATTTAATTATATAATGCCGTCGGACCAGCCGACAACCGGAGTTTACAAAAAATGCAAGGAAAAGGATAGGCATCCAAGGTCCAAAACCGACGACGAAGCCTCTGCTAGGCCAGTCGCCGGTTCTCAGTGAGGTGCTTTCACAGCCCCTGGCGCCCGCTACCTCAGAGCCACTGGCCGCTTCCGACTCCCATGTGGAGCCGACTGGGCCTCTGGATACTCAAGGTATTGGACACTCGGAAATCATTCCCTCAGATGGGTCCGGAGCCACTGAGCAGGCATCAGCTTCTGAGGGTGTCTTCAGACCTACACAACTATATATTAGGCCATCTTCAGCCTCAAAGACAAAGACTAAAGCAGCTCTAAAGACAAAGAAACAAGTACAGCATTCTCCTACTCAGACTTCCATGCCTAAAAAACAGATGCTCAAAATGGCCGAAGACCTAATCACTTTGATCAGGAGCTCCCATCCCCCTCCTGATAAGAGGCCTAGGCAAGAGACAGAGTATGATTCTTTTGATCATAGGTTCATAGGTTCATACTAGGCTATCTGCCCGAGGGCATTTACAAGCCTAGCCCATAGTTTTGTGGCTTACGCCACCCCTTTAGTATGGGGAACTATTCCCATTATTTTGCTGTGCCTCTGTCGAGCAGTGACACTGAGGTAATCCCTGGGGTATATCTGCGATCTCCCATCCATTGGTCAAGATTTCTCTTGAACAAGGCCAGCGAGGTGCTCTGCCTCACATATACCGGGATTTTATTCCACAGCATAGGGAGTCTTTGGGTGATGAATCTATCCCTCCAGCACGTCCTATTAATAGCCGTGTCGAGGTTTAAGTCTCGCCCTTGTGGCTCTGATGGATCTAGATTTTTGAGGTGAAGCATATTCATCAAATCTGGGTTTGACATGGCCTTGTATGTTAGGCAAAGGTCACCTCTGAGCAAGCGTGGCGACTGAATAGAGCTGGAGTTCTTTCAGTCGGGCAGCATAGGACAGATGTTTGAGACCCTTTATCCTTTTGGTGAGGAACTTTTGTGGCCTCTCCAGCTGCTGCAAGTGTCGGGTCAGATACATTCGAATGGGGCATTGTACTCAATCATTGGTCTGATGAGTGATGAGTATAGGGAGACTATGACCTCCCTTGATCTAGATGAGAATCCCTTCATGATAAGGTGGGCAATGTAGAAGGTCTTCCTAACTACTTTAGCTACATGGGTGTCGAATGACAGACTACTATCAACCTGGGTCCCCAGGTCCCTGATAACTTCTTCTGTGCTCAGTGGATTGCCACCTATTTGGTAGCTAGGGGTAACCTTGTTTTTCCCGAAGGGTATGACTATGCATCTTTTGGCACTTAACTTTAGGCCATGGCTCTGGCACCAGTTATCCCTTCTGTGAGACCCTTCTGAAGGATATCTGTGTCAGATGTGTTTTCTACTATGGCGCCAGTTTGCAGTCATCTGCAAACTTTGTCAGCCATAACCCTCCTGTGTTTGCTTGTACTTGGGAAAAGTAGATGCCAAACAAGAGTGGGCCCAGGACTGAGCCCTGTGGTACACCACTTGTGACAGGCTTTGAGTCTGACATGGCGCCAGCAACTCTGACCCTGTGGGTTCTGTCACTCAGCCAGTTTGCAACCCATCTTGTGATGTATGGGTTAACATTTAAGCTGATGAGTTTTTCAATGATACCCGAGTGGGGTATTGTATCGAGGCCTTTGCCAGATCGAGGTAGGCTGTATGGACTGCCTTTCCTCATCAATGGCTTTGGTGACTGTTTCAAAAAGGCAACCAAGTTTAGAAGGCATGATCTGCCTTTGACAAAGCCAAACTGGGATGGATCCAAAGTCTGCAAATTTCCTATGTCTTTATTTATGAGGTCCATTATGATCCTCTCCATGGCTTTGCAGATAAGGCTTGTCAAGCTAATGGGCCGGTAATTTCCAGGGTCGGTGGAAGCACCGCCTTTGTGAAGTGGGACCACAGTTGCAGTGCGCCACTCCCTGGGTAAGTATCCAGAGGTAAGACTATGATTAAACAGCTGTCCTAGCTGTGGGTTTAATTCCTCGTTGAGTTCATGGAGCACACAGCCGGGGACACCATCAGGTCCCATGGATGCTGTGTTTTTGCTTTGGAGAGAGCAGTTCTCACTTGGGCGTTGGAGATGTTTGGGGGCTGCAATCGCTGGTATAGATATCTCTCCTTTGGGGAGGGGAGAAGTTTGCACTGAACCTGTCAGCCAGTATGTTGGCAATGTCTGTAGGATCAGTAATCTTCACATCATTTTGAACTAGTTCTGAGCATATCTGGGAGTTTCCTCCCAGGTTTCTAACATAGCTAAAGAAGGCCTTATGATTGTCTTTTGAGTCTTTAGCTATTTTTCTCTCAAAATTTGCTTTGGATGATTTTATGAGAGCTCTTAGTTTTTACTTATAGTGATCAAGGGTGTCTTACCTTTTAAGGATTTTGCTCTATCTTGTAGTAGCTTCCTCCTTTTGTTGTAGAGTTTGTTTATGGCTGGGGTCCACCAGACTGGACGCTTGCCTTTGGTACAAAGAGTCTTTGTTTTGCTTGGGATTGCCTTATCCATGCAGTCCTGCAGGTGCTGGTAGAAGGCATTTGTAAGTGATTCAGCGGCTTGAGTACTGTTTTCCGCTGGCTCGGGGCCTTAAAGGAGACCACACTAGTCTTTAGAAGTGTGAAGTCGGCTTTGAGAAGTTCTTTACTGTGGTCTTTTTATTTCAGGTGGGGGTGGGATGAGGACCTCCAGCGAGATTAGTTTGTGATCTGATCTCACCAGTGAGGGGTATACTTCCGTGTTGAACATTGTGCTCCCATGTTCGTGATGATGAGATCAAGTATGTTTTCTCCTCTTGTGGGGATGGTGACTAGTTGTTCCATGGCATTTGAGTTTATGAATTCCAGGAACTTTTGGGCTAGGGTGTTTGGGCTTGAGTAGTGTTCCCAGTCTATATTAGGGTAATTGAAGTCACCTAGTATGATGGTGTTTGGTGATACATTTATCCCCTCTAGTGTTTTCAGGAAGGCCATGTGAGGTTCCTGAGTTTGTGAGGGTGGCCTGTAACATGCGACAATTTGCAGAGCAGTCTTGCCTATGGTTAGGTTAATTGCACCTGGATGGTCTCCGATGCATCGTGCATTGCCACCAGTCTTGAGGTGTGGGTGTCCTTGATGAATATGGATACCCCCCCTCCTTTCTTGGTATTGTCTGGATTTTGGGGCCGGAACGCCCCTCTTCTGAACAGGATTACTCCATGTTTCCCTATGAGGATTCTGATGCTGAAGAATCCATTCCTTCAGCCTTTCCTCCTGAGGATTATTCTTTTGGGGAAACCCTGCATACCATGAGGGAGCATTTCCACTGGGAGAGCCAAGATTATTCTGAATCTAAGAAAAGGCTCAGACTTCCTGCTACTTCCTCAGCACAGACCCCTTGCTATTCCACCTGTTCTAGACATTGTAGATGATGTATTTTCAGAGTCCGGCCTGTCCCCTGACTCTTTACCCCCTGCACCTGCTAAGCCAGACAGATACTACAGGGTCCCGGATTCCCATAAATTCCTTCATAAAAACTCCGCTGCTGACCCAGAAACTATATCTCAGGGTCCCAAAGGGGTTAAAGCTTCCACTGCAAAAAACCCTGTCCCCTCTGATAGGGATTCTAGGGCTCTAGACAGATGGGGAGAAAAAGGCTACACTTCTGCTACCCAGACTGTAAGGGCTTTAAATTGTCAGTTTCATATGCTTAAATATCAGCAATATCTAATGTCACTGCTTAAACAGAAATTGTTGAAAAATACTGAATGTTCAGAGGACACGGAATTGCAGGATTTATTGCATGCAGCTGAACAAGTGGGAAAGCATACTTTGCAATTTGGTTATGATTCACTGGAGGCCTCTTGCAGGGCCGCTGTTACAGGTTCTGTTATTAGAAGGCATGCTTGGTTAAAGGAACAGAATCTGCCTGATCATGTTAAAGCAAAATTATTAGATGCACCATTACAGCATGATACTTTGTTTGGTACTAAAGCAGAAGAGGTGTTGAAAAAAATGGAGGATAAAGCAAAATCCATGCAGACAGTCAAGGATTTCTTACAGGTACAGCCACCCAGGTTTAGCAGGAACTGGCCTTCTAAAAAATGGTCCTTTCCAGTGTCAGACAGACCACAAAAAGGCAGATACAGGCATCCCAGAGGCAGATCTCAGCCCCAAGGCTCATACAGGTCTAAACAATGGGGTGCATCTACCTCCAAAAGTGGAGAAGACAAATCACAACCTTACAGGAAACAGTCTCAATGACTTTCCTCTACCAGATCCAAGCACTTTTCTTTTGGCAGCCCCCTTAGGGGGAAAACTAGCACTTTTTTCTTCAAATTGGCAAATGGTTAGCAAGACAAATGGGTCCTGAACATAGTGTCCCAAGGGTACAGGTTCTATTTTCACACTCTACCAAGGTCAAAAGGTATGCAAGACCTGCCACACAATCAATGGGCAGAGGCACAAAAACAAATTACAGCCCTCATGGACATGAGGGCCATTCAGCAAGTACCACAACAAGAGTAGGGGCAAGGATTTTACTCCAGACTTTTCCTAGTACTCAGAAAGGACAAAACCTGGAGACCAATACTGGACCTGTCTATACTAAATATGTTCCTGGAATTTCCAAAATTCAAGATGTTGACTCTATAGCAGCTACTGCCCATGCTGGGCAAGAAGGCTTGGCTCATAACTTTGGACCTAAAAGAGGCATACCTGCATGTCCCAGTCAGACAATCTTACAGAACATACCTCAGATTTATAGCTGGCTCAATGCATTACCAATTCTCTGCACTGCCCTTTGGCTTATCTACTGCGCCCAGGGTCTTCACAAAATGCCTGGCACCAGTAATTGCGTTTTACAGACAAAAAGGAATTCAAATATATCCCTACTTGGACAGCTGCCTAAGTCAAGCAGAGAACAGATACATTCTTCTAAAGCATCTGACATTTGTAAAAAGATGACTAATTGGCCTAGGGTACACAGTAAACAAAAAGAAATCAAAACTAGCGCCCTCTCAAGAGATAATATTCCTGGGTGCAAGCTTAAATACAACTGCCCTGATGGCTTATCTCACGCCAGACAAACAAAAGCAACTGACTACTTACTTCAAGAAATTGGCAACAAAAACCCACTTATCTGCAAGGAAAATCCTGCAGGCCTTGGGTTTCATGGCTTCCTGCGTTCTACTAATTCCATATGCCAGACTGCATATGAGGAAATTACAATGGTATCTAATAAGTGTTTGGACTCAGCATTGCCACAGCCTGGAGACAGTAATTGCACTCATTCCCTGCCTGCAACAGGAGTTTTGATGGTGGGCAGGAGCCTGTCACCACAACAAGGGTCTGCCATTCAGTTTATACACAGTCAGACAGACACTGACAACGGATGCATCAGATTATGCCTGGGTGGCCCATATGGCAGAAAAATGTATTCAGGGCACATGGCCTGCAAACCAGATGCATCTTCACATCAATCAAAAAGAGATGCTAGCTGTTCAAAATGCCCTGACAGCTTTCAAAGACCTGCTTCATCCAGGACAGTTACTGATAAAGACAGACAACACTACGGTCATGTGGTACATAAACAAGCAGAGAGGTACACATTTCTACCCCCTCTGCAGACAAGCAATGACTTTATGGGACACAGCATTGACTTTTCAAGTTCACCTACAAGCACAATTCCTGCCAGGAAAAACAAATACTCTGGCAGACAAACTAAGCAGAAACCTCATGGAAACCCATGAATGGAAACTGGATCCACAAGTTTTCAGCATGATAATAAGGAAATGGGGATGTCCAGACATAGATCTGTTTGCCTCCCCTCACAACTGCCAATTGCAGAGATTTTGCACAAGGATTTATCACAAGCAAGCATGGAAAGTGGACGCCCTATCCTTCAGCTGGAAAAATCTAACAGTATATGCTTTTCCCCCACTGCCTCTCCTTCCCAGGGTACTCCTAAAGGTCAGACAAGAGAGGCCAAAAATGATACTGATTGCACCAGACTGGCCACACCAGCACTGGTACCCAATCCTAAAGAGCTTGTCTCAAGGTCCAGCATGGATATTGCCTCAAACTTCTCACTTGCTGACCCAACAAAACAATCAGATCCTGCACAGCCAACTCAGGACCTTGAATCTGGCAGCATGGTGGATAATGTAGCCATTCAGACCACTCCTCTTTCAAAATCTGTTATGGATGTTATCTTGGAGACCAGGAGGCCCAGTATCAGAAAATGTTATGCAGAAAAATGGAAGAGATTCTGTGCTTGGAACCAGGAACAAGGCATTGACACGTGTGAACCAAATATCCCTCAGATTTTTCAATACCTAACTGAGATGCTAAACAAAGGCCTTTCTTTCTCATCTATTAAGATTCATGCCTCTGCCATTTTAGCCCATTACAATACGGAACCACCTATCTTTTCTCATCCTTTAATAAGACAGTACCTCAGAGGGGCCGAAAACATTAGGTCTCCAAGGAGAGCACAAACTCCGGCCTGGGACCTCAATTATGTTTTGGAAAAACTCACACTGCCTCCTTTCGAGCCAGCATCAACAGCAGATATAAAACTCTTATCCTGGAAAACAGCTCTGCTCCTAGCAATAACCTCTGCAAGGCGAGTCTCGGAGTTACAAGCACTCATGGCTGTGGAACCTTTCATCATTTTTCATCCAGACAGGGTTTCTCTGAGGACAAACCCTACATTTATGCCTAAGGTGGTGTCCAGTATGGCCCTCAACCAAACCATTCACTTGCCTATCTTTTATCCAAATCCACAGAACAAGGGTGAGAAAATTCTGCATTCTTTGGACATACACAGGCAGTTACGCTTCTACTTGGATGGAACTAAAACTTTCAGAAAGACTGTACAAATAGTGCTGAACATACCAAAGTGCTACCTGTACAAGTAGTGCTGCACAGTACCACAGTGCTACCTGTACGAGGAGTGCTGAACAGTACCACAGTGCTACCTCTAGAAGTAGTGCTGAACATTACCACAGTGATACCTGTACGAGTAGTGATGAACTGTACTGCAGTGCTACCTGTACAGGTAGTGCTGAACAGTACCACAGAGCTACCTGTATGAGTAGTACTGAACAGTATCATAGGGCTACCTGTACGAGTAGTGCTGAACAGTACCACAGTGCTACCTGTACAAGTGGTGCTAAACAGTACCCCAATCCCACCTGTATGAGTAGTACTGAACAGTACCACAGTGCTACCTGTACGAGTAGTGCTGAACCATACCACAGTGCTTCCTGTACAAGTATTGCTGAACAGTACCACAGTGATTTCCTGTACAAGTAGTGCTGAACAATACCACAACGCTACCTGTACAAGTAGTGCTGAACAGTATTACAGGCTGCCTGTACAAGTAGTACTGAACAGTACCACAGTGCTACCTCTACAAATAGTGCTGAAAAGTACCACAGTGATATATATATATATATATATATATATATATATATATATATATATATATATATATATATATATATATATATATATATATATATATATATATATATATATATATATATATATATATATATATACATATACATATAGTCAGTACCACAGTGCTACCTGCACAAGTAGTGCTGAACAGTACCACAATGCTACCTGCACAAGTAGTGCTGAACAATACCACAGTGCTACCTGTCCAAATAGTGCTGAACAGTACAACAGTGCTACCTATACAAGTAGTGCTAAACAGTACCACAGTGTTACGTGTACAAGTAGTGCAAAACAGTATCACAGTGCCACCTGTGAGTAGTGCTAAACAGTACCACAGGGCTACCTATAAAAGTTAATACCACAGTGCTACCTGTACTAGTCGTGCTAAACACTACCACAGTTCTACCTGTACAAGTAGTGCAAAACAGTACCACTGTGCTACCTGTACAAGTAGTGCTAAAAGTATTACAGTGCTACCTATAGAAGTCAATACCAAAGTGCTACCTGTACAAGTCATGCTGAGCAGTACCACAGTGCTTACCTGTACAAGTCAATACCACAGTGCTATCTGTGCAAGGAGTGCCAAACAGTATGACACTGCTTCCTGTATGAGTAGTGCTGAAAAGTACTACAATCCTACCTGCACAAGTAGTGCTGAACAGTATCACGGTGCTACCTGTACAAGTGCTGAACAGTACCACAGTGCTGCCTGTACAATTCTTGCTGAACAGTACCACAGTGCTACCTGTATGAGTAGTGCTGAACAGTGCTACAGTGCTACTTATAGAAGTCAATAATACTACAGTGCTACCTGTACAAGTAGTACTCAACAGTAACACAGTGCTACGTGTACAAGTGATGCTAAACAGTACCCCAATCCTACCTGTATGAGTAGTACTGAACAGTACGACAGTGCTACCTATAAAAGTCAATACCACAGTGCTACCTGTACAAGTAGTGCTGAACATTGCTACCTTTATACGTAGTGCTCATGGTATCACAGTGCTACCTGTATTAGTGCTGAACAGTACCACAATGCTACCTGTACAAGTGGTGCTAAACAGTACCACCGGTATGAGTAGTACTGAACAGTACCACAGTGCTACCTGTATGAGTAGTACTGAACAGTACCATAGTGGTACCTGTACGAGTAGTGCTGAACAGTACCACAGTGCTACCTGTACAAGTGATGCTAAACAGTACCCCAATCCTACCTGTATGAGTAGTACTGAACAGTACCACAGTGCTACCTGTACGAGTAGTGCTGAACCATACCAAAGTGCTTCCTGTACAAGTATTGCTGAACAGTACCACAGTGATTTCCTGTACAAGTAGGGCTGAACAGTACCACAGTGCTACTTGTACAAAGTGCTGAACCATACCACAGTGCTATCTGTACTAGTAGTGCTGAACAGTACCACAGTGCTAACTGTTCAAGTCAATACCACAGTGATACCTGTTCAAGTACAACTGAACAGTACCACAAGATTACCTGTATGAGTAGTGCAGAACAGTACCACAGTGCCACTTGTATGAGCAGTACTGAACAGTACCACAGTGCTACCTGTAGAAATAGTACTGAACAGTACCACAGTGATACCAGTACGAGTAGTGCTGAACAGTACCACAATGCTACCTGTACAAGTAGTGCTGAACAGTGCTACAGGCTGCCTGTACACGTAGTGCTGAACACTGCTACCTGTATACGTAGTGCACATGGTATCACAGTGCTACCTGTATTAGTGCTGAACAGTACCACTGTGCTACCTGTACAAGTGAATACCACAGTGCTACCTGTACAAGTAGTGCACATGCTATCACAATGCTACCTGTATTAGTGCTGAACAGTATCACTGTGCTACCTGTACAAGTCAATACCACAGCGCTATCTGTACAAGTAGTGTTGAACAGTACTACAGTGCTACCTATAGAAGTTAGTACCACAGTCATGTGGATGCATGTGTATGCATATTGGGGTACACACATGCATCCACAGTCATGAACACACTTTAAAGGATAGAATCCCTTCTTTTCAGTATAAGTTGTCATTATGCCATGTGCCAACCAGCCACTAAATGGTCTCACTCCCTTCCTGAATCTTGGCAGTCACATTACAGGTGAGAATCGCATGGATGCACTGACAATGCATATTTAACTCTGCGAGGATACCTGACCATTCATTCTTCTCATTCTTACAATTGTCATATTTTGCTATGTGAAGTATTCTGTAGTGGCCTGCTGTGTCATTTTTGATCAATTTACCTTGGATTTCCTTTGTTTGTCAATAAGTTAAAGCATCCATGGGACCAGATGACATCCCGGGCTGTGTACTACATGAACTACAAAATGAACTGGCACCTCACCTAAGTGCCATGTTTAATCATAGCCTCACCTCAGGCTTCATGCCCACTGAGTGGCACACAGCTACAGTTATCCCACTGCACAAGAGGGGATCCACCTTGGATCCTGGAAACCACCATCCTATCAGTCTGACTAGCCTGATCTGCAAGGGCATAGAATGCATTATCATGGAACTTATAAACAAAGACATTGGCAACCTTCAAACACTGGACCCCACCCAGTTTGGGTTCGTGAAGGGCTGATCTTGTCTCCTGAACCCGACTGACTTCTTCAAATCAGTCTCCAGAGCCATGGACGAGGGTAAGGCCATCCACACAGCCTATCTGGACCTCACCAAGGCCTTCAACACCATCCCCCACTCTGGAATCATAGATAAACGTACTAAACTGGGCATAAATCCCTACGTCACTTGTTGGGTTGCCAACTGGCTTATTGACAGAACCCAGACTGTAAAAGTAGCCGACTCCAAATCCAGCTCCAGACAAGTGGATTACCTCAGGGTTCAGTCCTGGGACTGCTCTTGTTTGGCATCTACTTCTCTAATGTACAGGCCAACATTAAGGGACTCTGGCTAACAAAGTTCGCAGATGACTGCAAACTGAGAGCCGTTATTGAATCCCCAAATGATGTGGATATTCTACAAAAGGGCCTTACAGAAACAGATGCTTGGTGCCAGAGCCATGGGCTCAAGCATAATGTCAAGAAATTTATACTTATCCCCTTTGGGAAAAAACATGTACCCATGAATTACCACTTAGGTGGCAGTACACTAAACACCGAAAGTGTGATGAGAGACTTAGGGACACAGGTGGACAGTGGTCTCACCTTCGATAACCACATCACCACAACAGTCAAGAAAACCTTCTATGTGGCACACCTCATCACTAAGGGCTTTTCATCCAGAAAAAAGGAGGTCATTGTCCCACTGTACTAATCCCTCATTAGACCCATTATAGAGTACAACGCCTCATTTGGTATGTACCTCACAAGACATCCGCAACAGCTGGAAAGGCCGCAGAAATACATCACTAAAAGAATCACAGGCCTAAAGCAGATGCCCTATGCTGACCATCTAAAAAATCTCTAGCTATACTCTGTGGCATATAGTCTACTCAGAGGCGATCTCTGCTTAACATACAAGGCTATGTCAAACCCTGAGCTGTTGGACATGCTCCACTTAAAGAAATCACAATTCCTTAGAGCCACACTCTCTAGGGATCTACACCTTATCATCACAATGAACAAAACATGCTGGAGAGATAGGTTCCTGACCCAGAGACTCCCCATACTCTGGAATAGACTGCCCATACATGTCAAGCAGAGCGCCTCCTTGGCCCTCTTCAAAAGGAACCTTGATGATTGGATGGGAGATAGGAAATTCACCCCAGGGATCATGTCAGTCACCGTGCTAGACAGGGGTCCAGGGAAGTAAATATTGTAGGAAGAAATATTCAGGGAATTATGGCTAGGCTTGTATAGGCCCTAGAGCCGATAGCCTAGTACCAACCAGTGAACCTATGAAGTGGTCCTGTAGCAAACTCATCCACACATTAAGTTGCCTTAATAACCCCTTGTGAGTTATGCACCTGAAAATACCCCCATATGCTGACTTTAATTGACTTCTGCATGAGTACATGTATATTCATGTATATATTTGGCTAGGCTTATATAGGCCCTAGGGCCAATAGCTTAGTACCTACCTATGAACCTATATGTACCCAGAAATTGTATAGCTTGAGAGAGGCTGTGGGGATATAGAAGACTGCCAGAAGTAATTTTGTCTTATAAAAAATAGATTCTGGTGATATTCAGGGGTGAGTTTGCATTTTTTGGCAACACCAGTAGCCATGCACAGGCTAGTGTAATACCATGTTACTGGTGGCAAGGACCAAATACATATGGGGCCACTTTATGACAGTGCATCAGAATGTATCTTCTTCAAGGGTGTCATCTTCAAGGATATTTTTGAATTTTTCAAAGCAGTCCCTTGGGTGCGTACCACATGATCACATTGGGTTTGCTTTCAGAAAGTCTAACACATTTTTGTACATACCATGAGCCACATTTTTGTGTGATTTCCTATCTTCAGAGTCAGCAGCAGAAATATTCCAACCCTTCAGACACTTTAACTGAGAGGATTAAATCTATGAGATGCTAATGAGATTTTAGTCTGTAGACCTGGGATTAATGTGTTCACTTATAGCCTTTGAAACTTTGAGGAAGTCTCTTAGTTAGATGTTGCACCCTGGGTTCCTTCAAAAGTTGAAAATTGGCCTCATGAACTTCCACCTTTAAAAAAGGTTTGCAATAGCTGTGGCTTATCTTCAGCTTTATGGATAGTTTTAAATGTTTAAAGCCATAGTGTTAGAAAACAGCAAAGTTAAACATAATCACTTTTGAAATTTAGGCTGATATTATTTTGTCTTATTTTGACTGTTAAGAGAGTTTGACTTGTATTCCATGAGAATAATTTCATTTAAATGTCTAATAGTATTATCATTGCTTTTACATGAAGCACAGAGGAGTTTGTGAATTTTATAGGGAACACTGAGATGGTAATGACATCAGAATGTACCAAGTCCTATGCCCGAGAGGATGCACGGTCCAAACCAAGTAGAAAGGCAGCACAGAGTTCAATATATTTATTAAATACTGATAAATGAAACAAACTAGTTTCGGCCAACAGCCTTCTTCAGTGTAAAACAGTATAATCAAGTTCATTTGAATCATCCTTTAAATACATATCTGAGCCCATGAATACTAATAAGTATGAAGATTATTTAAACAAAACAAATTATTAGTATATTCTAACAAATTCAATAACAATATATTCATACTTAGAATTGGTTTTATTATCACAGGCTATTCCACAGTTCTTGGTTAGAGAAACCATAGATAAAAAATATCAGATACTGACGTTCAAAGGACTCAGACATACTATGTCATAGAGGAGCATATGTTGGACCAAACAAATTTGGTATACATGAAATTGTATATATATAAGATTGGTGTGGCAAGGCAAATAATAAGCATAGAACAAAAATTAGATCAACAGTAATGAGAATAGCAGCCTGAATATGATGGCTTTCACACTTGTCCACCATAAACATGACACCTATTATGTATCTGTCCAAGACAAGATAAAGGGCCACCCAATAAATGCAAAAAATCAATATTCTTCTCAATCTGGAATGTATTCATGCTTAGGATCTAATTAGTCTTCCCATGTTGAATGAAACATATAACAGTTGGAATTGACAAACCCATGGCTATTAAATCACTGTTATAGATATTGGAAAATTTCTGCATGCTGTATCTTAATATTTGACAGCTTATCCACATATATATATCAATATAGGTCAGTTATTATATATAACTTGTAATGGACATGGGATAACTATTATAGATATAGGAAAAATTTCTGCATGCTGTATCTTAAGGAGCATATATTTGACAGCTACGGTGTATCTATCCACATATATATATCAATATAGGTCAGTTATTGAATATAACTTGTAAAGGACATGGGATACAATGAAAAAGGATCAACAATACTAAAATCTACAGCCTGGGGACTTGAATTTTCTGTGACTTTTGATAAAAAGTCCATCAATTTTTTGGATGTCACAGTGTACAGGAACCCAGACAATACTTTGTCTACGAGGGTTTTCCGCAAGTACCCACAATACAACACCCTGTTACATGCATCAAGTTTACATCCCCGCCACACAATCAGGAGTATTCCAATATCCCAGTTTATACGTATCAAACGTCTCAGTTCCAACATGGAGGAATATCAATTGGCCAGTAGGGATCTCAGTCAGAGGTTTATTAACAGGGGATATGATGGATTTGATATTCTGTCAGCTCAGAGTAGAGCTAATCGTCTTGCGAGGGACGACTTACTACAATATAAGAATATAAATAAAAATCCATCTTCTTCTAACACAAGTGTTAGGTTCATCACCACTTATAGCAGAAATATCAATATGATTAGAAACATCATAAATAAACATTGGAACATTTTATTGGCCAATGATAAGCTGCAAAGTTTTTTGGGACCCCGTTGTCTTTTCTCATATAAACGTGGTAAGACCCTAGGTTCCTACTTTTCACACTTTAAACATATGGCAAGTGGGGGGACTACTCACAAACAACTGACACTTCATGGTGATGAACTCATTGGATTGTTCCCCTGTGGCCATTGTGGTTCCTGTCAATATATGCTGAAATCCAAGGCATTTACCAGTCGTAATACTAGTAAAGTTTTTGATATTAAGATCTTTGGAAACTGCAGTAGCGACTGGGTGGTGTATTTGGCTTCTTGCTACTGTGGGGGATTCTATGTTGGACAAACTTCCAGAGCCTTAAGATTTAGAATGAACGAACATCGCAGTGATATCAAAAACCACAAGGAGACCAGTGCCCTATATCAACACACATTAAAACACGATTCACTTTATGGTCATTGACCGCATTTCTGGGGATAGAACAAACAAACAAGGTTGGCATGGGCTATTGGATCGAAAGGAGAAACACTGGATTATTACACTGGGGGCTTTATTTCACCCGGGACTAAATGATCACTTGTAGGGAATATATTGAGTCAGTATTAGTACCTTCAACTATAGGACACCAAGTGGGGAATTTTCATTGGTCTCCCATTTACATTTGTTTAAGATTATGAATGTTAAAACATCCTGGCTCAATATTGAACAGGGTGTCAAGATTTCAAAAAATTTAAGTTGGAATCAGATATATTGTTAGTTTTTTCTTCATCTTTATATGGTTTGTAAATGGTGTCATTTATATAGGTGTATTAGAGACATAACAGCCCTCATCACTTTCTCAAGAAATGTGCAAGCCTTTATGTTCAGGCTGTAGATTTTAGTATTGTTGATCCTTTTTCATTGTATCCCATGTCCTTTACAAGTTATATTCAATAACTGACCTATATTGATATATATATGTGGATAGATACACCGTAGCTGTCAAATATATGCTCCTTAAGATACAGCATGCAGAAATTTTTCCTATATCTATAATAGTTATCCCATGTCCATTACAAGTTATATATAATAACTGACCTATATTGATATATATATGTGGATAGATACACCGTAGCTGTCAAATATATGCTCCTTAAGATACAGCATGCAGAAATTTTTCCAATATCTATAACAGTGATTTAATAGCCATGGGTTTGTCAATTCCAACTGTTATAAGCACGTGGGTGTTTCATTCAACATGGGAAGACTAATTAGATCCTAAGCATGAATACATTCCAGATTGAGAAGTTAGAACATAATAATAATTAATCGTATTATTTAATATTGATTTTTTGCATTTATTGGGTGGCCCTTTATCTTGTCTTGGACAGATACATAATAGGTGTCATGTTTATGGTGGACAAGTGTGAAAGCCATCATATTCAGGCTGCTATTCTCATTACTGTTGATCTAATTTTTGTTCTATGCTTATTATTTGCCTTGCCCACTACCAATCTCTATATATATACAATTTCATGTATACCAAATTTATTTGGTCCAACATATGCTCCTCTATGACATAGTATGTCTGAGTCCTTTGAACGTCAGTATCTGATATTTTTTATCTATGGTTTCTCTAACCAAGAACTGTGGAATAGCCTGTGATAGAGGCTCTTCCAGTATGGCATAATAAAAACCAATTCTAAGTATGAATATATTGTTATTGAATTTGTTAGAATATACTAATAATTTGTTTTGTTTTATGTAAGTAACTTGTTGGTTACTTTTTCATGTTATGGATGGAGCTCACCCGAGTATATATACCAATTTTTATTGTATATCTATATGATTTACTTTAAGTGCCCCAAACATGTATTACAAATAATCTTCATACTTATTAGTATTCATGGGCTCAACCTTTTGATTGGCTCTTGATATGTATTTAAAGGATGATTCAAATGAACTTGATTATACTGTTTTACACTGAAGAAGGCTGTTGGCCGAAACTAGTTTGTTTCATTTATCAGTATTTAATAAATATATTGAACTCTGTGCTGCCTTGCTGGTCTATATGGTAATGACATCAGACATGTTATTGGAAACACTTGTATAAAGGTAACAAAATAAACAATGGACCAGTTATTGATAAATTTAATCAAAAGTGAAAAAAGTATTAATTGTCACATTTGTTACTGAAATTATTTGTAATGGTCAGTTCATTGTTTATTTCAAACAGAAATTAAAAAAAATGACACACTAATGTGGAGTTTGTTACCCTAAATTGTAGGTGAGAAAACTCTTCTGTGTGGTTTATTGTATTCTGACACATTTTTTTTTATTATTAAGCCAACAGCAATGCATATTTCACCAGGATCCAAAGTCTGCAGTCACATCATGCAAAATTCCTTGACATTGAATGGAACAGAACTCACCCAGATATGTCAGTCATAGAAGAAGGCCCAATGCAGAGTGAAATCAAACACAATAATTATATGGAAAGTAATGAGGGGTTTATCAAGAAAAGTGAACTTGAAATGCATCTGCAAAGTCATGTCAAAGAAAGTTATTGTGGCTGGCTTAACCACACATTTCGTACCAAAAAATTAATTGATAAATTAAGACAAAGTGGGAAAAGACAGAAGAATACTGTGGTAACGCGTGAGCAAAAATTCAGCCTAGAGAAGCTGTACAAATGTCCCACATGTGGCAAGGGTTTTACAGATAGAAAAAAATTAGCATTACACAAAATTAGTCACACTAGACAGAATTGCTTTAAATGTACCACTTGTGACAAGAGTTTTACACGGAAGAGTCATGTGGTAAGCCATCAACATATCCACACTGGGCAGAAACCGTACAAATGCACAATGTGTGAGAAGACCTTCAGACATGCATGTGTTATGTACCAGCATCAGAGAGTTCACACAGGGAGCAAACCATATAAATGTACATTGTGTGATAGGAGTTTTAGACAGAAGGGTAACCTAGTAAGTCACCAGAGGATCCACACTGGTCATAAACCTTACAAGTGTACCATGTGTGACAAGACATTCAGACATGCGTGTGCTATGCATAGGCATCAGAGTGTTCACACTGGGCAGAAACTCTTTAAATGCACAATGTGTGATAAGACTTTTACACAGAAGGATAACATGGTCAGGCATCAGAGTATCCACACTGGCCATAAACCCTACAAATGCACCATGTGTGACAAGACCTTCAGATATGCAAGTGCTATGCATAGGCATCAGGGTGTTCACACAGGGCAGAAACCTTATAAATGCACAATGTGTGACAAGAGCTTTACACAGAAGCATGGATTGATGAGGCATCAACATGTCCACACTGGCCAGAAGCCGTATAAATGCACAATGTGTGATAAGAGTTTTGTACAAAAAAGTAACATGGTAAATCACCAGAGGATTCACACGGGGCAGAAACCCTATAAATGCACAATGTGTGGTAAGAGTTTTAGACAAAGAGGCAACCTGATAAGTCATCAAAGAATCCACAATAGACAGACAAAGCAGCATTTATTACAAGAAAAATAAAGCATCAAAATAACATTTAACTTGGAAAAGAATGCAAAGAACTTGAAAAGAAGGAACATGGAAGTACCTGGGAATAGATAAAGGGTCAGCAATAAAGCATGAAGAAATGAGAGCAAAGCTTAGTCAGGGATATTGATAAGACTAAAGCTAGTAATGAAAACCACCTTTCTTCTAGGAAAAAAAGTTCAAGCTAAATATTGGCTTGCTCTTCCTGTTCTAACTCACAGCATTGGATCAGTTGGACAAGAAAACTACTTTATGCCCCTCAAAGGCTATACAAAGCAGTGCATGGCAAGAATATATATCCTGCAGTGTGAAGGCAATCTGAGCTTCCCAGAAATTACTTGGGTATAGGTCTGCAGTCATGGGATTACATTGATATTTGTTGACACCATCAGACTGAAACATAGAGAAAGTTCTAAACCAGTGGGAAAACAAATCTAAGACGACATTTTTGCTGAGATTAGAGTTTTGGAAAGGAGCACAAATAAAAATGGAAATAGTAAAACATCAAAACTGGGGAGCAACAGAAAGTGCCAAAATGAAAGAATAAAAATAACATGATGAGAAGAAAAGGAAAGAAAACTGGAAAACCTGTAGTATAGCGGAAAGTATCGAAAACTGCAGAAACAACCACATGTTGCTGAAGATTTGATGAATGAATGGCTAAGGAAAGATGAATTTAAGTTAAAAGATTAAGAGGGAAAGAGGGAACAACATATTGGACCTGGTAATCACCAACATGGGGACTCTGTTCCACACCAGAGGTAAACCCCTCATTGGTAAGATCAGACCATAAACAAATTTCCCTGGGCATCCATATCCCGTCCCCACCCCCAGCCAAGGAAATCACTGTAAAGAATTTCTCAAAAGCCAACTTTGCACTTCTCAAGACTGAGGTGGAATCCTTCAAAGCCCCTGGGCCAGAGGATAATACAGCCCAATCCGCAGAATCCTTTACAAATGCATTCTATGAGCACCTGCAGGAATGCATGGATCGTGGTATCCCAAATAAAACCAAGACTCACTCCTCCAAAAACAGGTGGACCCCGGCCATAAATAAGCTATACAACAGAAGGAGGAAGCTACTACATGACAGAGCAAAACACCAAAAAGAGAAGGCATCTCTGATCAGTATTAGCAAGAAACTTCGATCCCTCATAAAATCGTCAAAGGCCAGTTTCGAAAGAAAAATTGCCCTAGACACTAAAGATAATCAGAACACCTTCTTTAGTTATGTCAGAAACATGGGTGGAAACTCCCAGATATGCTCTGAATTGTTGCATAATGGTACAAAATATACCGAACCTACAGACATAGCCAACATCCTGGCAGACAGATTCAGGGCAAACTTCTCCCCCCCTTCCCCCCCAAAGGAGCAAACGCCTATCCCAACTGAATGTAACCTCCCTGACATCACAGATGCACAGGTGAAAGCTGCCCTCTCCAAAGCAAAAAACACATCTGTGGGACCGGATGGTGTCCCAGGCTGTGTCTTACACGAACTCCAAGAAGAACTGAACCCTCACATTAAGTCACTGTTCAAACTTAGCCTTACTACAGGATATGTACCCAAAGAATGGCATACAGCTACAGTGGTCCTACTCCACAAAGGTGGTGCCACAACAGACCCCGGAAACTATCGCCCCATAAGCCTGACTAGTCTGGTCTGTAAAGCTATGGAGCGTATTATCATGGAACTCATAAACGAAGACATTGGGAGCCTCCAGACACTGGACCCTACCCAATTCGGCTTTGTTAAGGGCAGATCTTGCCTCTTAAACCTAGTTGCTTTCTTTGAAACAGTTACCAAAGCCATAGATGAGGGCAAGGTAGTCCACACAGCCTACCTGGACCTCACAAAAGCCTTCGACACAATACCCCACTCGGGCATCATAAATAAGCTTACCAGCTTAAATATCAACCCCTATATCACAAGATGGGTTGCAAACTGGCTCAGAGATAGAACCCACATGGTCAGAATCGCAGGTGCCATGTCTGAATCCAAACCAGTTACAAGTGGCATCCCACAGGGCTCAGTTCTGGGACTTCTCTTCTTCGGTATCTACTTCTCTGAGGTTCAGGCTAACACGGGGGTATTATGGCTGACAAAGTTCGCAGATGACTGCAAACTGGGGGCCATATTCTAATCTCCAGCTGACACAAGCATCCTCCAAAAGGGTCTCACAGAGACGGATGCTTGGTGCCAGAGCCACGGCCTCAAGCTAAATGCTAAAAGTGCATAGTCATCCCCTTTGGGAAAAACAAGGTGCCCACAAATTACCACATAGGTGGTAATCCATTAAGTATGGAAGAAGTAATTAGAGATTTGGGGACCAACGTAGATGGTAATCTCTCCTTTGATAATCACGTTGCCAAAGTGGTTAGAAAGACCTTCTATATAGCCCACCTTATCATGAAAGGGTTCGCATCTAGATCAAGAGAGGGCATTGTGCCCCTCTACTCATCAGGCCCATAATTGAATACAATGCTCCTTTTGGGATGTACCTTACCCGACACCTGCAGCAACTGGAGAGACCCCACAAGAACCTCACCAAGAGGATCATGGGCTACAAACAGATGTCCTATGCAGCTCGACTAAAGAAACTCCAGCTCTACTCAGTTGCTTACCGCCTACTCAGAGGCGATCTATGCCTGACGTACAAAGCCGTGAAAAACCCAGAATTAATGGACATGCTCCACCTCAAAAAATCCAAGTCCCTTAGAGCTACACGCTCCAGGGACCTAAACCTCAGCACAAAAATAAATAGGACATGCTGGAGGGACAGATTCATTTCTCAGAGGCTCCCCTCACTCAGGAATAGAATCCCAGTTCATGTTAGACATAGCCCCTCGCTGACCCTCTTCAAGCGAAATTTGGATGCGTGGATGGGAAATCGCAAATTCACCCCGGGATCTCTCCTGTGTCCCTGCTAGACAGAGGCACAGTAAACTAATCTTAAAAGAGTACCTTCTGTGACCTACTTTACAGAAGCACAGTAGGCTAATCTAATAGGGAGGCGGAAGCCAAATACACTCTGACTAGGCTTATAAATGTCCTAGGGCAGATAGCCTAGTATCTACCTATGAACCTATGAACCTAAAGTTAATAATGGTAGCCCAAGATAGTGGATTTGAATACCCAATCATTTACAAATCTTAAAAAACTGAGAGATAAAGACAAATGTAGGTTCTGTAGTACGGAACCATAAACAGTTGCACATCTTGTTGCTGGTTGCAGTATAATCGTGGCTGCGAGTTTATACACTGAAAGATGCAAGAATATGGTAAGACTGGGGGTTGTGCAAATACCCCAACAGCCAGATAGCTGAGAAGCATGGAAAACATGAACCACAAAGATTTACTGAAACTAAAGAAAGTAGGATTACATGGGATCATCCAATCCAACACTTAAGAAAGTGGAAGCAAGAAAACCAGATCCTTTTTTCATTGACTACTATATAATGTCTAATTGAAACAGCTATACCTAGTGATCTGGATGGAGAGATGAGGGTCCAAATGGAGAGATGATCGGTGTGAAAGAAGAGATGATGAAATCTGCAAGAAAAAGAGTGTAGTGTTACTGGAACTGAATTAATCTTCAAGTTTTGGTTACTACCTTCACGTGGTTGACCCTATTTTTACAAAATCTCGCCAAGATTTAACTGCTATAGAGACCATAACTACACAGTTTGTTGTCTACTCTCATTCTTAAGACTCTGTGCAAATGACCTCTAATGACGACACCTGTTTATTTTCAGATAATTTTTTTTCTTTTCCATGTTATGTTTGACTTTTATTACCTAATTATTTGAGTTGTTCATCTTCCTCTACATGTAATTGTTTTTATGCTTAAATATTGTACAGTTATATTGACCACCATTATTATTATTATACTGACCACCATTATTGTTATGTTGACCACCATTATTGTTATACTGACCACCATTATTATTATACTGACCACCATTATTCTCTTATTTTACCACTGTAACTTTATTACTAATTGTATCTATGTACTTGGAGCTTTTTTCCCAGGACTCCACTGAAATTGGCCATTGGCCCAGTTGGACTTTCCCAGTAAACAAAGTAAAATAAAATAAATAAAAATATATAGCATACATAGAGAGAGGTTGGTTAAAAAATAAAAAAAGACAGCTGGGTGCACAAATCTCAGGATTAAAAAATTGCAAAGTCCTGGTGTGCGCACTGGTTCCAGGACTGGAAAAAATGGTAGTGCAGACTCCTCAAAACACAGAAACATTCCTACAGTGGGGTAAGGCTAGGCGGCGGGAGAAGATGCCACCCCACCCCTGCTGTAGCAGAAAGTAGTAGTCCACAAAAAACACAAAAACTGACAGCCAGAAGAAGAGCCATAAAGATGACAGAGTGGACTATTGAGGATAAGGAAGAAATAATGTATTGTTACTATCATACAAGAAGCAATGAATTCCCAAATAGAAGATATTCAGAAGGACTGAGAGAAATTAGAGGAAAGAAAAGTACTTGCCCAAGGAAAAAATATCAATATCTTGAAATGCAAATTTGCATTCATTAATGCAACATATCCATGAAACACTTTACATAGACAAAGAAACTGTGGGCCACCTGAAAATAGAAGTGACAGATGAAGTGTGAAAATATAAAGAACAAAAGAGTTTTGGAAGATATAAAAAATAAACATGGACAGGGGTAAGGAAAAAGAGATCTTATATGCTAAATATTTATGCAAATGAAAAAGCCAAACTAATCAATACAAAAAAGTGCTGCACCAAAGATATTTGAAGAGAAATATTGGCAAAGGTACCTGGATATGGAAAATTTGACAAACAAAAAAGTGGGAAAGTAGAAAAGAGGATTGTTAATGGAGAAGGTAAAGAAATAGAAAAAAGAAGTTATGTGCTTACCATAACGTTCCATGTTTGTAGTCCATCTCGCCTACATTCTTGCTGAATGGGTTTGGAGCCAAACCTTGGCTCAGACTCGGCCGATACTAAAGCTCAAGAGCTTTTATTGGCTCAAGGCTATCCCCTGTCACATGGTGCACCACGTCAATTTCCCCAGATCTTGTTTGGAAGAAAGTAACTAAATACATAATAGTGATTATTCTATCAATAACTATATACATATAAACAAAAATATTTTGTTTTACTATCCATAGCATGTGGACAGGCAACTACCACAAGGTCAGGCAGCAAAAGGATAATCCACCAGTTCCTCCAGGATAGAGGAAGGGGGAAGGAGCGTGGGCTGCAAGAATGTAGGTGAGATGGACTACAAACATGGAACATTATGGTAATTCCAAAACTTCTTTGTTATGTAGTCCTATCTCGCCGTAATTCTTGCTGGATGGGACAGAATCACCAGAACCTTTTTCCCGGGTGGCTCAAGCAACCCGACTCTTCAGCACAGTGGACCCAAAGTATGACCTGTCCCAGGAGGCCAAATCTAATTTATAATGAGTGACAAAAGTATGAGGTCTTGCCCATGTAGCTACTGCACAAATGGTATCAATAGGGAGTTTTGATTTGAAGGCATATGAAGCTGATACTGCTCTATTTGAATGGCCTCTTACTTTAGCAGGTAGTTGTTTCCCAACATTTTTATAAGCAAATGAGATGCACTCTGAAAGCCCTTTAGACAGAGTTACCTTGGAAACGGGCATGCCTTTGTTTTTTTCTGAGAAGGAAACAATTGATCCGATTTCCAGAAATCTTTAGTCCTGTGCAGGTAAAATCGGAGGATTCTATGGACATCTAATTGGTGCAGTCAGTATTCTGATTTTTTATCATAATTGGGGAAGAATACTGGTAATTCAATAGTTGTGTTTAGATTATGTTCTGAGCATACCTTAGGAAGGAAAGAAGGATTAGTCCTTAGGGAAACTCTGTCCGTATGAAAAATAATATATGGAGGTCAAATGGTCAGAGCTTGCAATTCTGAAACCCCCCTAGCAGATGTTATAGCTACTAAGAACAATGTCTTCCAAGACAACAGTTTCAAGTCGGATGAAGAATACGGTTCAAACGGTGAAGAAATCAATGAGGTCAGAACTAAGTTCAAGTCCCAGGGCTCCGGAGGTTGCCTGATTGGAGGTCTGAGAAGGACGCCTTTCAAAAAGGTTTTACATAAAGAGTGGGACATAATAAAGTTTCCCATGTTCCCAAAATGATAATTTGAGATGGCAGCCAACTGAACTCTAATGGTAGCAGCTGCAGCTCCCTTTTGAAAAATAGATGTGAAGAAGAACAGAATAGACTCTATGGGAGCTGAGTAGGGATCTATGCCTTGTTTTTCCACCCAAATGGAAAACCGTTTCCATTTGCTGGAGTATAATTTTCTGGTGGAAGGTTTGTGACAGGAAATGAGGATGTCTTTTTCAGTAGGAGAAAGGGATAAACACCTGGCTATTCGTGGAACTGGAGCAGCCATGCTATCAATTTCAGGATCTGGATGGTAGGATGGAACTGTCCCGATTGGGGAATCAGGAGGTCTGGAGATGGTTCCAGAATCCATGGTTCCTCTAAGAGATAAGGCCACAGGATGGGAAACCAGACTTGACGAGGCCAGTAAGGAGCAATGAGGACCAGGGTACTCCAACTGTTTTGCTTTCTGAATCACTTTGGGTATGAGGGGAAAGGGTGGAAAAACGTGAAGAAGTCCGGGAGGCCAATTGTGGACTAGAGCGTCCCTGGGTGATATCCCCTGATGAGAAATGAAGGCAAGGTAGTTGCTGCATTTGGCGTTTATGTGCGTGGTGAATAGATCGCAGCAAGGCTGGCTTCATCTCTGTAAAATCTGTTCTGCAACCTCTGTTTTCAGGGACCACTCGTGAGGCATCAGAATTTCTTGAATCAGTTTGCCTGCTATCACATTGGACTTCCCCAGAATGTGCATTGCTACCAAAAAATGTTGAGAGTCCATCGCCCATTTCTGTACTCTTTGTGCCTGTTGACAAAGTGGGTAAGACTTGGTTCCCCCTTGCTTATTTATGTACCACACTACTGACATGTCTGATTTAATTTCAATTGTTCTGGTAGGAAGAGAACTGTGAAGTGCTTGCAACGTGTATAGCACTGCTCTCATCTCCAGAACATTTATGTGTAAGTGGTTCTCGTGATCCTGCCAGATACCTTGGACTGTCATTCCCAGATAATGCCCACCCACCCTATCTGGGAAGTGTCCGTGGTCAAAACTGCATTTTGATAAGGGAGAACAAAGGGACAACCTAGATAAAGCTGGTCTTTATGAAACCACCATGTTAGATTCTTCTTGCAGGAATTTGTAATGATTATTTTGTGGGACAAGGGTAGATCCTGCTTTGACCACTGGGCAAATAGTAGCCACTAAAGCACTCTCGTGTGTAGATGGGCTAGGGGAACTAAAAGAATGGTGGACACCATAGTACCTCGGACTTGAAGAACTATTCTGGCTTGTACTTTGTCTTTGGTCAGCAGAAGTCTGACTTGGTTGTGTAATGAATCTATCCTTTCTGGAGTCAGTTTTGCTGTCATGGTTGTTGAGTCTAGATCTGAACCTAAGAAGACAATATGCTGCAATGGAGATAAAGCAGATTTTTTTAGATTTACTGTAATTCCTAATCTGGCGCACAAGGATAGAGTCTCACCCCTGGCTCGGATTAGTTGGTGCTTGGTGGAAGCAGTGAGGAGCCAGTCGTGTAAGTACGGAAACACTCGGAATCCCTGATGTCTCAGGTGAGCCGTGACCACCACCATACATTTGGTGAACTCTCTGGGGGCTGTAGTGAGGCCAAAGGGCAGTGCTTGAAATTGAAAATGACTGGCTCCCAGCCAAAAGCATAGGTGTCTTATGGAGTGCCTGTCCATTTTAATATGGTAGTACACATCCTGAAGATCTGTGGAGGACATCCAATTGTCTTTTCCAATAAACGGAAGAATTGACTGCAGAGTGATCATTTGGAGCTTCAATTTTTTTACAGACTTGTTCAGCTTGGTGAGATCTAGAACTGATCTCCAGTCCCCGGTCTTTTTTGGAACTAAAAAGAATCGTAAGTTCTGGATCCTATTTGCTTTGTGGAGACTTCTTGGATGACTCTTTTTTGAAGCAACGAGATCACCTCTAATGTTGCATGGTCGGTCTGATTGGGTGGTACATCTGGTAAAGATCAATTTGTAGGGGGATCAGAAACAAAAGGAATGAGGGAACTTCTATGGAAATTATATTTTGTACCCATTGATCTTGAGAAATTTGTAGACATTCGCTTGGGTACAGTGAGAGATGACCCCCGACTGCCTCCAGAGATGGACAGTTGGGCAACCCTTCAGGGGCGATGAAAGGGCCGATCAGAAAAAGCATCTCTATCACCCTGATGTTGCAGACCCCCTCTGCTGGGAGAGCAGCGTCTACCATTATAACCTCCCCCTCTGCTTCTAGGGGAGGGTTGACCATGTGCTTGAGGGAAACCTTTTTGGGATTTATGGAACCACAATATTCCTCCTGTTTGACCCCTGGGATAGGGTCTGGAAGGAAGGAAAAATGGACTCCCACAGCAGATCACATCTGGTCAAAGTCTCTTTTACTTGAGGTCCAAAAAGAGTTGAACTATCAAAGGGGACGTTGGTAAAGGAAGACTTGAGGGACTCCATAAAATTGCATAGATGCATCCAGGAATGTCTCCTAAGAGATATTCCTGATGTGGCCACCCTACTCATTCCATCAGCTGCATAAGAAATCAGCCTCATGGAGGAGTTAGCAATAGAGTTAAGGGTAGAGAGCTGCGAAAATAACTTCTCAGTGGATCCCGAAGCTATTAAACCCTGAAGGGTATCTCCCAACTCTTATAGGAGATCCCCTTGAAGCCTAGTAAAATGGGAGAGGTAGTTCATTGATCATAAGGTAAAAGCCGCTGAAGAAAGGGTACGCTTTCCATACCTATCCATCATCCTAGACTCTCTATTAGGAGGATGGATATTTGAGGATGTCTCAGATAACTCCTTCTTTGTGGCTGCTGCTACCACCATAGCATCCATAGGTACTCCCTTGGTTAGAAAGGTTTTGTCTTCTGGAGCAGTAATAAACTTATTGGGCCTCCTTGGGACAGGCTGCACTGTGTCTGGAGAGGTCCACGCTTTTTGAGATATGACCCCTAACAGCTGGCCATATGGCGGTGTCACCCAGGAGGTGGAAGGTCGGGAACCAAAAGCCTCCAGGTACACTGATTTGCCCTCAGTAGGGTTAGAGGTCTTCCAATCACCCCTCTGTCTAAGGATTTCTAGGATGTCTGCAAAAGAGACATCTTCAGAGGGGGATCTTAGGGATCCTTCTGACTTATCCAAATCAGTGTCAGAAGTGACAGATTCAGGTGAGTCAATATGCTTCCTCTTGCAGACTCTTTTCCTAGGGACTTCCCTAGTGGCATAATCTGGGGAGGATTTGGAAGAGGGGACACCTCCTATGGGACCTCCTTGGGGCTCTTGTTCCCTACGCTTTGGGGCAGGTGGGGGAGAAGAGGCTGCTACCGGCTGCTGGAGGGGTGGCAGGTCCAATGGCAGGGCTTTTGTACTTGACAAAGCTCTATCGCCCTGAAAGCCTTACCACCCCGCTTCCAAGAAGATCTCCGCTCTGAGGAAGCAGAAGGTTGACTCTGAACCAGAGAAGCAGGCTCTGAAGTGGACGAGGGAGCCGAGCTCACATGAGCCAAAGCACCGAGAGGGAGAGTTGGATCGGAAGAAAACCCGGGGTGACTATCCCTCCCAGAGAGCTTCGGCTCTCAGACCCCTTGGCTCCAGACTGAGCCAATGGAGTTAGAGTGATCGGTTCCGAGGAAGCCGGAAGAGTTCTCGGAACCGAAGGTTCCAGCACAATATGACCCGAAACATTAGACTCCGAAAGCGAAGCAGTGGGAGGAGGAACAGTAGATTGAGGCCGGGATGGATCCGAAATATTTGAGTCCTGAGAGGCTAACATTTTTGCCAGAGCCGGATTGCAGAGCAGCTGCTTCACCACCTGCTGTACATCTTCATCAGACAATGTCCTGGAGGAATGGGTGGAGATAGATGGAGATCTCCTCCTTTCCAAAATAAGTGATCTTAATGTTGGTGACACTGGTTCCAAGATAGTTGAATGTCTCAATAAAGAAGATTGTATCGGAGCCGATGAAACAGGCTGCACCGAGAACAAAGAAGCAGAATCAGAGCCAGAACTCTTTGGCTCCAACATTTTTGACTTTTTTGTTGTTTCAGAAGCAGGAGCCGATGGAGATTTCCTTTTTTGATTTTTAGAGACCATCTAACCTTGTTCCAGCTGTTCTTGGAAGGAACTTCTCATCAGATTTCTGTCAATAAGGTTTTTTTGCATTCATTAAGAATCCTGGTGCTGAACGCATGGCAAAAAGTACAGGGTTCTTGCCAATGAACTTCTCCAAGACATTACACACAACTAGTATGACTGTCGGTCAATGACATCATCTGAGAACATTTATCACACTTTTTGAAGTCAGAAGGGCTCTATCTTTATCCTTATTCTTTGACATTTTGAAAGAAACAAATATAACAATAAGGTACAACTATAAAGAAGAATTATTATTATTATTTTTTTTATATATAGAGAAGACAAAACTAGCACACAAGAGGAAGGCCCTCTAATTAAAATGGGCAACTACGGCCCTCTAACTTAAATGGGCCATACAATCCTAAGAGAAAGGGGATTCTAACACGCAATAACTCTAGAATAATAAGGTAAAAGCTATTATTGAGAAAAAGTAAGAAAATATAGCAAAATATCAAAATTTCCACTTAGCCAATGAGCTAGTAAGGAAGACAACCTTGAAGCTTTCACAGGAAACAAGATCTAGGGAATTGCCGTGGTGCACCATGGGGTAGGGGATAGCCTTGAGCCAGTAAAAGCTCTTGAGCTTTAGTATCGGCCAAGTCTGAGCCGAGGTTCAGCTCTGAACCCATCCAGCAAAAGTTATGGTGAGATAGGACTACATAACATCTGAAGTTATGGACTACCTGCAAAGTGAAGGATTTGCTATAAAAAGTCAAACTCCGGTATTATCACAACATGGTGGTGTGACACCCGTGCACTGGCCCAGGAACCAAGGAGCCTCAGTCCTCACCACTAACACCAGTGAGGGGTGTCCATATAGGGATGGGATAACAAACACAGATAGTTTTGTACAATTTCCCTTAAGTGCATACAGAGATCATAGTCAGTCTGGGGCTGGTTTCTCCCTTACTCTCCAGGTCCCCAATAAGACTCCCCACTGGCACAGCTATAGGGTCCAGATCTCAGCCTAGTGGGCAAGCTAAAACCTCTAACACCCTCTCTGTCCAACCAGTGCTTCGTGTCCCTGCCCAAGTAGCTGACACCCACACACACACACACACACACACACACACACACACACACACACACACACACACACACACACACACACTCACTTGGAGATGAGAGTTTATACAACCACACAGACACTCCTGAGGAAGGCTGGCACAGGTTCTTCAGCTGTGCACCTTTTACCCAGACTATATGGTAGAAATCACCACCCAGCTAATTTTTATCAGCTACTCAAAGGACCTTATGAAATGGTATCCAATTATACTGTTCAATATTATTATCCAAGTGGTAAGTGGAACCAGTCTAGACTTATTTGGAGTGACTTGGTACAGTATTACTATATACATGCAATGTACTCTTAAAGCTTAAATTATCTCTACACAAAACAGCCCCAGTTGAAAGATTTAAAAATATTTAATTGTTGTTTGTCTTTCGGCTTTTCCCGGTTAGGGGTTGCCACAGCAGAAATCCAGTCCACTAATGATTAGCAGTAGATTTCTACGGTGCTGAGTTGCCAGCTCAATGCCCAACCTTCAACTAAGGCACGCCCATTCACGCATGTCTTTTGGAATGCCACTGGACCGCGGGGAGGACATGCAGACTCCACACAGAAGGCACTCCCTGCACGCCAGCCGAGAATCGAACAGGAGAACCTCTTGCTCTGAGGCAACAACGCTACAGCTGCACCACCTCGGATCTGGTTTAAAAAATAAAAACACAAGACAATACTTCTCATAGTCCTTTTGTGCAATTCTGCCTTCTAATAACAAATCTTGTAAGCACATATCTATTTTTGAATTTGCTATTGATATTTCATTCTTAGATACAATTTCATAACAGTCAGACATAAGTAACTCATGCATTTTACTTTTATAATCTATCAAATTCATTACAACCAGCCCTCTGCCCTTATCGGGCTTTATGATCCTTATCTGTCTAAATCCTGTTAATTCTTGCAACAAGCTGAACTCTCTTTTAGTTAAAATAAATACTTCTTTATGCTGTGTGTGAGGTAAATTTCGGATATCTTGTTCACAACACTTCTCATACATAGACAATGTATTTTGTATAGGCAGATTAAATAAACTAGGTCTAAGCAAACTTCCTATATTTACATTTCCAGTGTCATTAGGAAACCATAATGCAAAATTCAGTTTGTGTATATACAATTTTAAATCAATAATTGCATTAGTAATATTAGGCTATTTTGTTGGTACAAACGATAAACCTTTGGACAACAAATATGCATGTGCAATGTTTAAAGTTTTTTCCGAAAAGTTGTAAATACAAAAGTCCTGAGCCACATTATAAACTACAGTCATATTGTCATTACCTGTTGTTTTGTTGGGCTCATTTATCTCTGCTGGTAATACCAACCCTGCTGCCTTTTCAGTTTGGCTCCATGTGCCACATAGTTGTGGGGGAAGTGTCTCTGTATACCTCTGTGTTTGGGTGCTTCGCTGATAATTCCGAATGCATTCGGATCTCCTCACTCCATCTTCCCCCAAAGGGGCTGACTGTGCATGCTCATTGTAGTTATTGCTTCTGATTTGATTGATTTCTTCCCCTGCATTGTGATTGAATGATTGATCATTGCTCTGGTAACCAGAAGGTTTTGGGTATGCTTTTCTCTTTTCATAGTCCTCCAAATCGCACTGTAATTCACCTATTTTCATTTGTAACAGCTGCTCACAATTAATGTCCACTTTTTGGAAAATATTTATATAATTGGTCTCATAATGGCTAAATAAAAGATCATCCTTAATCTGTTCATTTAGAGTGTCCATTTTGGTTGACCAATTTGCCATATCCATCTTATTGTACTGAATTATTAGAAGAAGAATATCAAAACCTGTCCTGTTAAACATCTTGTGCACGTCTTTAAGCATATTAGTGTTCATCCCTACCCCATTTGGAAAACGCCACAACCTAAGTCCTTTAGGAATACAGTTACAGTCATTTTTTTTTGCAAATACTCATTTTCCAATTGAGTTTTTTGTATTTTAACAGTAACTTTTAAAATTCTCGCATTTTATCAACCATAGGGGTGGGAGGTATAACTTGCCTTCCAACACTTTCATTCTGGAATGCTAAATTAAAATTGCAATTTTTCCAGGCATGAAACTGAATGTCATTAAATACTGTTTCACTGGAATTCACATTGCTTACCAAAGGTGTTGGCTGGGTTAGGGCAAACTCGGCATGCTAATCATTACAGTTCCATTTTGACTGGCTGTATTATGAATGTTCCAGGCATTGGGCTGCCTATTTATCTGTTGTATTAGTTATGTCAATTCTCCTGTACTCATAGAATTCTCCATAGTTGGTGTTCGCCTCTTGAATCGCCCGACACAAATATCAAACTGTTGGTCTTAACTTTTGTAGACAAATGTATAACCAAATAAATGTCCTCCAAGTATGCAAACCAGAAAGGTGTTTAAAACAGGTAAAATTCTTTATTACAAAAAGGGTAAGTGCTTTCGTTACATAAGTATGAACGTCTTCAGAACAAAAAAACATTTCAATCAGCTTGCCTTTTATATATAAAAACCTTATCATATGGTTTTATATATAAAAGGCAAGCTGAGAGAAATTATTTTTGTTATGAAGAAGTTCATATTGAAGTAACAAAAGCGCTTATAGGTTCATAGGTTCATAGATTAGTACTAAGCTAATTGCCCTTGCAAGCCATTTTAAGCCTAGCCAATTATCCCTTGTGAGACTCAAACCCTGCATCTTGTGCTTGCAAGGCAAACACCTTAACCATTAGGCCACACTCCCTCAATAAAGAATCTTACCTGTTTTAAACACCTTTCTGGTTTACCTACTTGGAGGGACGTTTATGTGGTTATACGTTTGTCTACAAGAGTCACTACCTGTACAAGTAGTGCTGAACTGTACTACAGTGCTGCCTGTACAACTAGTGCTGAACAGTACCACAGTGCTACATGTAGAAAGTGCAGAACTCTACCACAGTGCTCCCTGTATGACTAATGCTGAATAGTACTACAGTGCTACCTGTAAATATCAATACCACAGTGCTACCTGTGCAAGTAGAGCTAAACAGTACTGCTGTGCTACCTGTACAAGTAGTGCTGAATAGTGCCACAGTGCTGCCTGTACAGATAGTGTTGAACAGTACCACAGTGCTACCTGTTCAAATAGTGCTGAACAGTACCACAGTGCTTCCTGTAAAAGTAGTGCTGAACAGTACCACAGTGCTACCTCTAGAAGTAGTGCTGAACATTACCACAATGCTACCTGTACAAGTAGTGATGAACAAAACCACAGTGCACCTGTACAAGTCAATACCACAGTTCTACCTGTACAAGTAGTGTACATGGTGTCACAGTGCTACTTGTATGAGTAGTGCTGAACAGTAACACAGTGCTTCCTGTATGAGTAGTGCTGAACAGTAACAGTGCTTCCTGTACGAGTAGAGCTGAACAGTACCGCGATGCTGCCTGTTCGAGTAGTGCTGAACAGTACCACAATGCTGCCTGTTCGAGTAGTGCTGAAGAGTACCACAACGCTGCCTGTTCAAGTAGTGCTGAACAGTACCAAAACACTGCCTGTTCGAGTACTGCCCGACAGTACCACAATGCTGCCTGCTCGAGTAGTGCTGAACTGTACCACAATGCTGCCTGTTTGAGTAGTGCTGAACAGTACCACAGTGCTACATGTACAATTATTGCTGAACAGTACCACAGTGCTATGTGTACAAGTAGTACTAAACAGTACCACAGTGCTTGCTGTACAAGTAGTGCTGAACAGTACCACAGTGCTATTTGTACAAGTAGTGCTGAACAGTACCACAGTGCTATTTGTACAAGTAGTGCTGAACAGTACCACGGTGCTGCCTGTACAATTATTGCTGAACAGTACCACAGTGCTACCTGTATGAGTAGTGCTGAACAGTACCACAGTGTTACCTGTACAATTATTGCTGAACAGTACCACAGTGCTACCTGTATGAGTAGTGCTGAACAGTACCATTGTGCTTACTGTACAAGTAGTGCTGAACAGTACCAGAGTGCCACATGTATGAGCAGTGCTGAACAGTACCACAGTGCTACATATAAAAGGCAATGCTACAGTGCTGCCTGTACAAATAGTGCTGAACACACTACCACACTGCTACTTGTACAAGTAGTGCACACAGTACCACAGTGCTACCTGTATGAGTAGTGCTGAACAGTACCACTGTGCTGCCTGTACAAGTCAATACCACAATGCTACCTGTACAAGTAGTGCTGAACAGTACCACAGTGCTAACTGTACATTTGATGCTGAGCAGTACCATAGTGCTACCTGTACAAGTAGTGATGAACAGTACCATAGTGCTACCTGTACAAGTAGTGCTGAACAATATCACAGTGCCATTTGTGAGCAGGGCTGAACAGTACCATGGTGCTACCTATAAAAGTCAATACCACAGTGCTACCTGTACAAGTAGTGTTGCAGCACTGCTACCTGTACATGTAGTGCACATGGTATCACAGTGCTATCTTTATTAGTGCTGAAAGGTACCATTGTGCTACCTGTACAAGTCAATACCACAGTGCTACCTGTACAAGTAGTGCTGAACAGTACTACAGTGCTACCTATAGAAGTCAATACCACAGTGCTACCCGTACAAGTAGTACTGAACAGTAGCACAGTGCTACCTGTGCAGGTAGTGCTGAACATTACTACAGTGCTACCTATAGAAGTCAGTACCACAGTGCTACCTAAACAAGTAGTACTGAACAGTACCAGAGTGCCACCTGCATGAGCAGTGCTAAAAAGTACCACAGTGCTTCCTATAAAAGTCAATACCACAATGCTACCTGTACAAGTAGTGCTGAACACTGCTACCTGTATATGTAGTGCACAGGGTTTCACAGTGCTACCTGTATTAGTGCTGAACAGTATCACTGTGCTACCTGTACAAGTCAATACCACAGTGCTACCTGTACAAGTAGGGCACATGGTATCACACTGCTACCTGTATTAGTGCTGAACAGTACCACTGTGCTACCTGTACAAGTCAATACCACAGTGCTACCTGTACAAGTAGTGCTGGACAGTACTACAGTGCTACCTATAGAAGTCAGTACCACAGTGCTACCTGTACAAGTTGTGCTAAACAGTACCACGGTACTACCTATACAAGTCAATACCACAGTCATGTGGATGCATGTGTATGCACATTGGGGTGCACACATGCATCCACAGTCATGAACACACTTTAGAGGATAGAATCCCTTCTTTTCAGTGTAAGTTGTCAATATGCTATGTGCCAACCAGCCACTAAATGATCTCACTCCATTCCTGAATCTTGGCTGTCACATTACAGGTGAGAGTCGCATGGATGCTCTGACAATGCATATTTAACTCTATGAGGATACCTGACCATTCATTCTTCTCATTCTCACAATTACCATATTTTGCTATGTAAAATATTCTGTAGTGGTCTGCTGTGTCATTTCTTATCCATTTACCTTGGATTTCCTTTGTTTGCCAATAAGTTACAGCATCCATGGGACCAGATGACATCCCGGGCTGTGTACTACATGAACGACAAAATGAACTGGCACCTCACCTAAGTGTCATGTTTAATCATAACCTCACCTCAGGTTTTGTGCCCACTGAGTGGCACACAGCTACAGTTATCCCACTCCACAAGGGGGGATCCACCTTGGATCCCGGGAACTACCATTCCATCAGTCTGACAAGCCTGATCTGCAAGGGCATGGAAGGCAGTATCATGGAACTTATAAACAAAGATGGTGGCAGACTTCAAACACTGGACCCCACCCAGTTTGGGTTTGTGAAGGGCTGATCTTGTCTCCTGAACCTGATTGACTTCTTCAGATCAGTCTCCAGAGCCATGGGCGAGGGTAAGGCCATCCACACAGCCTATCTGGACATCGCCAAGGCCTTCGACACCATCCCCCACTCTGGAATCCTAGATAAACTTACTAAACTGGGCATAAATCCCTACATCACTTGATGGGTTGCCAACTGGCTTATTGACAGAACCCAAACTGTAAAAGTAGCCGACTCCAAATCCAGCTCCAGACAAGTAGATTACCTCAGGGTTCAGTCCTGTAACTGCTGTTGTTTGGCATCTACTTCTCTGAAGTACAGGCCAACACTAAGGGACTTTGGCTAACAAAGTTCGCAGATGACTGCAAACTGAGAGCCATTATTGAATCCCCAAATGATGTGGATATTCTACAAAAGGGCCTTACAGAAACAGATGCTTGGTGCCAGAGCCATGGGCTCAAGCTTAATGCCAAGAAATGTATACTTATCCCCTTTGGGAAAAAACATTTACCCATGAATTACCACATAGGTGGCAGTACACTAAACACCGAAAGTGTGACAAGAGACTTAAGGACACAGGTGGACAGTGGTCTCACCTTAGATAACCACATCGCCACAACAGTCAAGAAATCCTTCTATGTGGCACACCTCATCAGTAAGGGCTTTTCATCCAGAAAAAAGGAGGTCATTGCCCCACTGTACTAATCCCTCATTAGACCCATTATAGAGTACAATGCCCCATTTGGTATGTATCTCACAAGACATCTGCAATAGCTGGAAAGGCCGCAGAAATACATCACTAAAAGAATCACAGGCCTAAAGCAGATGCCCTATGCTGACCATCTAAAAAAAACTCCAGCTATACTCTGTGGTATATCGTCTACTCAGAGGCAATCTCTGCTTAACATACAAGGCCATGTCAAACCCTGAGCTGTTTGACATGCTCCACTTAAAGAAATCACAATTCCTCAGAGCCACACGCTCCAGGGATCTAAACCTTGTCATCACAATGAACAAACCATGCTCGAGGGATAGGTTCCTGACCCAGAGACCCCCCATACTCTGGAATAGAGACTGCCCATACATGTCAAGCAGAGCCCCTCCTTGGCCCTCTTCAAAAGGAACCTTGATGATTGGATGGGAGATAGGAAATTCACCCCGGGGATCACGTCAGTCACTGTGCTAGACAGGGGTCCAGGGAAGTAAATATTGTAGGAAGAAATATTCAGGGAATAATTATGGCTAGGCTTGTTTAGGCCCTAGGGCTATGAAGTAGTCCTGTAGCAAACTCATCCACACATTAAGTTGCCTTACTAACCCCTTGTGAGTTATGCACCTGAAAATAACCCTTATGCTGACTTTAATTGACTTCTGCATAAGTACATGTATATTCATGTATATACGTACCCGTAAATTGTATGGCTTGAGAGAGGCTGTGGCGGGGGGGGGGGTTACAGAAGACTACCAGAAGTAATTCTGTCTTATAAAAAATAGATTCTGGTGATAATCAGGGGTGAGTTTGCATTTTTTGGCAACACCAGTAGCCATGCACAGGCTAGTGTAATACCATGTTACTGGTTGCAAGCACCAAATACATAGGGGCCACTTTATGACACTGCAGCAGAATGTATTTTCTTCAAGGAAATTTTTGAATTTTTCAAGGCAGTCCCTTGGGTGTGTACCCCATGATCACATCGTGTTTCCTTTCAGAAAGTATAACACATTTTTATACATACCATGAGCCAAATTTTTGTGCGACTTCCTATCTTCAGAATCAGCAGCAGAAATATTCCAACCCTTTTGACACTTTAACTGAGAGGATTAAATCTATGAGATGCTAATTTTATAGGGAACACTGAGATGGTAATGACATTAGACATGTTATTGGAAACACTTATATAAAGGTAACAAAATAAACAATAGACCAGTTATTGATAAATGTAATCAAAAGTGAAAGTATTAATTGTCACATTTGTTACTGAAATTATTTGTAAGGGTCAGTTGATTGTTTATTGCAAACAGAACTTTATAAAAAATGAAGACACACTAATGTGGAGTTTATGGTTACCCTAAATTGTAGGTGAGAAAACTCTTCTGTGTGGTTTATTGTATTCTGACACGTTTTTAATTATTTAGCCAACAGCAATGCATATTTCACCAGGATCCAAAGCCTGCAGTCACATCATGCAAAATTCCTTGACACTGAATGGAACAGAACTCACCAAGATATGTCAGTCATAATAGAAGGCCCAGTGCAGAGTGAAATCAAACACAATAATTATATGGAAAGTAATGAGAGGCTTTTCAAGAAAAGTGAACTTGAAATGCATCTGCAAACTCATGTCAAAGAAAGTAATTGCGGCTGGCTTAATCACACATTTGATACCAAAAAATTAATTGATAAATTAAGCCAAAGTGGGAAAAGACAGAAGAATACTGTGGTAATGCGTGAGCAAAAATTCAGCCTAGAGAAGCTGTACTAATGTCCCATATGTGGCAAGGGTTTTACAGATAGAAAAAAATTAGCATTACACAAAATTAGTCACACTAGACAGAATCGCTTTAAATGTACCACTTGTGACAAGAGTTTTACACGGAAGTGTCATGTGGTAAGCCATCAACATATCCACACTGGGCAGAAACTGTACAAATGCACAATGTGTGAGAAGACCTTCAGACATGCATGTGTTATGTACCGGCATCAGAGAGCTCACACAGGGAACAAACCATATAAATGTATATTGTGTGATAGTATTAGACAGAAGGGTAACCTAGTAAGTCACCAGAGGATCCACACTGGGCAGAAACTGTACAATTGCACAATGTGTGAGAAGATCTTCAGACATGCAGTGTTATGTGCCGGCATCAGAGAGTTCACACAAGGAACAAACCATATAAATGTACATTGTGTGATAGTATTAGACAGAAGGGTAACCTAGTAAGTCACCAGAGGATCCACACTGGTCAGAAACCTTACAAGTGTACCATGTGTGACAAGACATTCAGACATGCATGTGCTATGCGTAGACATCAGACCTTACTAGCAGTGTCAACAGCTAACCAGCGTAATTAGCTGATTAACATTTAAAAGGGGGCACTGCCTTCAATATGCAAAAACCTGTATATCATAATAATACATAAAATAATGCAATTATCAACATTGCTAAAAACATAATTAAAACGTACAAATATTACATGGGAATATTCCATTAATTCCATTTCAGTTAAAATACAAAAAAATCCTATAGAAATATCCCTAAATCTATCGTGTTCCTCCGCCTGTTCTGTGCTAATAAATGGGCCAAAAAAACAACCTACACCAAGCGACTGTAATAAATAAATAATGTTAATGACATTTATAGTAATCCCTTCATTAAAAAACCTTAGGGATATCTGCTAGTAAAGTATATAAGAGACTTTTTCTAAGAGCAAACTGTTTACTTGATAAAGCTCAGGATTTTCCTGAGCGAAAGTACTTGTTCTATTTATTGTGATGGTTCGTGACACTAAAGGATTGGTTTTATCATAATTGACTACGGATTCTGTTTTCCAGGCTGTGGTATTCGATTATTTAATATTTAACTTGGAGAAGAATGCAAAGAACCTGAAAAGAAGGAACATGGAAGTACCTGGGAATAGATGAAGGGACAGCAATAAAGCATGAAAAAATGAGAGCAAAGCTTAGTAAGGGATATTAAGAAGACTAAAGCTAGTAATGAAAACCACCTTTCTTCTAGGAAAAAAGTTCAAGCTATATATTGGCTTGCTCTTCCTGTTCTAACTCACAGCATTGGATCAGTTGGACAAGAAAACTACTTTATGCCCCTCAAAGGATATACAAAGCAGTGCATGGCAAGAATATATATCCTGCAGTGTGAAGGCAATCTGAGCTTCCTAGAAATTACTTGGGTATCGGTTTGCAGTCATGGGACTGCATTGATACCTGTTGACACCATCAGATTGAAACATAGATAAAGTTCTAAACCAGTGGGAAAACAAATCTAAGACGACATTTTTGCTGAGATTAGAGTTTTGGAAAGGAGCACAAATAAAAATGAAAATAGTAAAACATCAAAACTGGGGAGCAACAGAAAGTGCCAAAATGAAGGAATAAAAATAACATGATGAGAAGAAAAGGAAAGAAAACTGGAAAGCCCATAATATAGCGGAAAGTATAGAAAACTGCAGAAACAGCCACATGTTGCTGAAGATTTGATGAATGAATGGCTAAGGAAAAATGAATTTAAGTTAAAAGATTAAAGGTTAGTAATGGTAGCCCAAGATAGTGGATTTGAATACCCAGTCATTTACAAATCTTAAAAAACTGAGAGATAAAGTCAAATGTAGGTTCTGTAGTTTGGAACCGTAAACAGTTGCACATCTGGTTGCAGTATAATCGTGGCTGCGAGTTTATACACTGAAAGGTGCAAGAATACGGTAAGACTGGGGGTTGTGCAAATCCCCAACAACCAGATAGCCAAGAAGCATGGAAAACATGAACCACAAAGATTTACTGAAATTAAGAAAGTAGGACTACATCGGATCATCCAATCCAACATTTAAGTGGAAGCAAGAAAACCAGATCCTTTTTTTATTGACTACTATATCATTGCTAATTGAAATAGCTATACCTAGTGATCTGGATGAAGATATGAGGGTCCAAATGGAGAGATGATAGGTGTGAAAGAAGAGATGATGAAATTAGCGAGAAAGAGTGTAGTATTACTGGAACTGAAGTAATCTTCAAGTCTTGGTTACTACCTTCATGTGGTTGACTCTCTTTTTACAAAATCTCACCAAGATGAGACTGCTATATAGACCGTAACTACACAGTTTGTTGCCTACTCTCATTCTTAAGACTCTGTGCAAATGACCTCTAATGACGTCACCTGTTTTATTTTCAGATAATATTCTTCTTTTCCATGTTGTGTTTGACTTTTATTATCTATTTGAGTCGTTCATCTTCCTCTACATGTAATTGTTTTTATGCTTAAATATTATACAGTTATATTGACCACCATTATTGTTATACTGACCACCATTATTCTTGTTTGTAAATACACACTGAATATTGCACTGTCTTATTTTACCACTGTAACTCTTCTAGTAGTTGCGTTCAATGTAATAGAGCTTTCCTCCACTTTCTTACTTTACCACTGTAACTTTATTACTAACTGTATCTATGTACTTGGAGCTTTTTTTCCCATGCCTCCACTGAAAATGGGCCATTGGCCCAGTTGGACTTTCCCAGTAAACAAAGTAAAATAAAATAAATAAAAATATGTAGCATACATGGAGAGAGGTAGGTTAAAAATAAAAAAGACAGCTGGGTGCAAAAATCTCAGGATAAAAAAATTGCAAAGTCCTGGTGTGCGCACTGGTTCCAGGACTGGAAAAAATGGTAGTGCAGACTCCTCAAAACACAGAAACATTCCTACAGTGGGGTAAGGCTAGGCGGCGGGAGAAGATGCCACCCCACCCCTGCTATAGCAGAAAGTAGTAGACCACAAAAAACACAAAAACTGACAGCCAGAAAAAGAGCCATAAAGATGACAGAGTGGACTACTGAGGATAAGGAAGAAGTAATGTATTGTTACTATCATACAAGAAGCAATGAATTCCCAAATAGAAGATATTCAGGACTGAGAGAAATTAGAGGAAAGAAAAGTACTTGCCCAAGGAAAAATATCAATATCTTGAAATGCAAATTTGCATTCATTAATGCAACATATCCATGAAACACTTTATATAGACAAAGAAACTGTGGGCCACCTGAAAATAGAAGTGACAGATGAAGTGTGAAAATATAAAGAACAAAATAGTTTTGAAAGATATAAAAAATAAACATGGACAGGGGTAAGGAAAAAGAGATCTTATATGCTACAATATTTATGCAAATGAGAAAACCAAACTAATCAATGCAAAAAATGCAGCACCAAAGATATTTGCAGGGAAATATAGGCAAAGGTACCTGGATATGGAAAATTTCACAAACAAAAAAGTGAGAAAACAAAGTGGGAAAGTAGAAAAGAGGATTGTTAATGGAGATGGTAAAGAAATAGAAAAAAAGAAGTTATGTACTTACCATAACGTTCCATGTTTGTAGTCCATCTCGCCTACATTCTTGCTAGATGGGTTTGGAGCTGAACCTCGGCTCCGACTTGGCCGATACTAAAGCTGAAGAGCTTTTACTGGCTCGAGGCTATCCCCTGTCACATGGTGCACCACGGAAATTTCCCCAGATCTTGTTTGGAAGAAAGTAACTAAATACATAATAGTGATTATTCTATCAATAACTATATACATATAAACAAAAATATTTTGTTTTACTATCCATAGCATGTGGACAGACAACTATCACAAGGTCAGGCAGCAAAAAGATAGTCCACCAGTTCCTCCAGGATACAGGAAGGGGGAAGGAGGCTGGGACGCAAGAATGTAGGCGAGATGGACTACAAACATGCAACATTATGGTAAGTACAACACTTCTTTATGTTATGTAGTCCAGTCTTGCCGTAATTCTTGCTGGATGGGACAGTGTCACCAGCACCTTTTTCCCGGGTGGCTCAAGCAACCCAACTCTTCAGCACAGTGGACCCAAAGTATGACCTGTCCCAGTAGGCCAAATCTAATTTGTAATGAGTGGCAAAAGTATAAGGTCTTGCCCCTGTAGCTGCTGCACAAATGGTATCAATAGGGAGTTTTGATTTGAAGGCATATGAAGCTGATACTGCTCTAGTTGAATGGCCTCTTACTTTAGCAGGTAGTTGTTTCCCAACATTTTTGTAAGCAAATGAGATGCAGTCTGAAAGCCATTTAGACAAAATTATTTTGGAAATGGGCAAGCCTTTGTTTTTTTCTGAGAAGGAAACAAATAATTGATCCGATTTCTGGAAATCTTTAGTCCTGTGCAGGTAAAATCAGAGGAGTCTATGAACAAATTGATGCAGTCTGTATTCTGATTTGTTATCATAATTAGGGAAGAATACTGGTAATTCTATAGTTGTGTTTAGATTATGTTCTGAGCATACCTTGGGAAGGAAAGAAGGATTAGTTCTTAGGGAAACTCTGCCTTATGAAAAATAATATATGGAGGTCGAATGGTCAAAGCTTGCAATTCTGAAACTCTCCTAGCAGATGTAATAGCTACTAAGAACAATGTCTTCCAAGATAATTTCAAGTCAGATAAAGAGGCTGGTTTGAATGGTGGCGAGATCAATGAGGTAAGAACTAAGTTTAAGTCCCAGGGCTCTGGAGGTTGCCTGATTGGAGGTCTGAGAAGGAGGACTCCTTTCAAAAAGGTTTTACATAAAGAATGGGACATAATAGGGTTTCCCATGTTCCAAAAATGATAATTTGAGATGGCAGCCAACTGAACTCTAATGGCAGCAGCTGCAGCTCCTTTTTGAAAAATAGATGTGAGGAAGGACAGAATAGACTCTATGGGAGCTGAGTAGGGATCTATGCCTTGTTTTTCCACCCAAATGGAAAACCGTTTTCATTTGCTGAGTATAATTTTCTGGTGGAAGGTTTGTGGGAGGAAATGAGGATGTGTTTTACAGTAGGAGAAAGGGATAAACACCTGGCTATTTGTGGAACTGGAGCAGCCATGCTGTCAATTTCAGGGTCTGGATGGTAGAATGGACCTGTCCTGATTTGGGAATCAGGAGGTCTGGAGATGGATGGCTCCAGAATCCATGATTCCTCCAAGAGATAAGGCCACAGGAAGGGGAGCCAGACTTGACTAGGCCAGTAAGAAGCAATGAGGATCAGGGTACTCTTCAACAGTTTTGCTTTCTGAATCACTATGGGTATGAGGGGAAAGGGTGGAAAAGCATAAAGACGTCCAGGAGGCCAATTGTGGACCACAGCGTCCCTGGGTGACATCCCCGGATGGGGGAATGAGGGCAAAGTAGTTGCTGCATTTGGCATTCATGTGCATAGTGAATAGATTGCAGCAAAGCTGGCTCCATCTCTGGAAAATCTGTTTTGCAACCTCTGTTTTCAGGGACCACTCTTGAGGCATCAGAATTGCTCGACTCAGTTTGTCTGCTATCACATTGGACTTCCCTGGAATGTGCATTGCTACCAGAAAATGTTGAGTCCATCGCCCATTTCCGTACTCTTTGTGCCTTTCGAAAAAGTGGTTAAGACTTGGTTCCTCCTTGCCTGCTTATGTACCACACTACTGACATGTTGTCTGACTGAATTTCAATTGTTCCGGTAGGAAGAGAACTGTAAAGTGCTTGCAATGCATATAGCACTGCTCTCATCTCCAGGATATTTATGTGCAAGTGGTTCTCGTGATCCTGCCAGATACCTTGGACTGTCATTCCCAGATAATGCCCCCCACCCTATCTGGGAAGCGTCCGTGGTCAAAACTGCATTTTGATGAGGGAAAACAAAGGGACAACCTAGATAAAGCTGGTCTGTATATAACCGCCATGTTAGATTCGTCTTGCAGGAATTTGTAATGATTTTGTGGGACAAGGGTAAACCCTGCTTTGACCACTGGGTCAATAGTAGCCACTGAAGCACTCTCGCATGTAGATGGGCTAGGGGAACTAAAAGAATGGTGGACGCCATAGTACCTGGGACTTGAAGAACTATTCTGGCTTGTACTTTGTCTTTGGTCAGCAGAAGTCTGACTTGGTTGTGTAATGAAGCTATCCTTTCTGGAGTCAGTTTTGCTGTCATGGTTGTTGAATCTAGATCTGAACCTAAGAAGACAATATGCTGCAATGGAGATAAAGTGGATTTTTTTAGATTTACTGTAATTCCTAATCTGGCGCACAAGGATAGAGTCTCATCCCTGGCTCGGATTAGTTGGTGGTTGGTGGTAGCTGTGAGGAGCCAGTCGTCTATGTATGGAAACACCCGGAATCCCTGATGTCTCAGGTGAGCCATGACCACCGCCATACATTTGGTGAACTCTCTGGGGGCTGTAGTGAGGCCAAAGGGCAGTGCTCGAAATTGAAAATGACTGGCTCCCAGCCGAAAGCATAGGTGTCTTCTGGAGTGCCTGTCCATTTTGATATGGTAGTACACATCCTGAAGATCTATGTAGCACATCCAATTATCTTTTCCAATAAATGGAAGAGTTGACTGCAGAGTGATCATTCGGAGCTTCAATTTTTTACAGACTTGTTCAGCTTGCTGAGATCTAGAACTGATCTCCAGTCACCGGTCATTTTTGGAACTAAAATGAATCAGAAATTCTGGATCCTATTTGATTTGTGGAGACTTCTTGGATGACTCTTTTTTGAAGCAACAAGATCACCTCTAATGTTGCATGGTCTATCTGATTGGGTGGTACATCTGGTAAAGATCAATTTGTAGGGGGCTCAGAAACAAAAGGAATGAGGGAACCTCTGGAAATTATATTTTGTACCCATTGATCTTGAGAAATCTGAAGACATTCGCTTGAGTACAGTGAGAGATGACCCCCGACTGCCTACAGAGATGGACAGTTGGGCAACCCTTCAGGGGCAATGAAAGGGCTGATCAGAGAAAGCATCTCTGTCACCCTGATGTTGTGGACCCTTTCTGCTGCGAGAGCAGCATCTTCCATTATAACCTCCCCCTCTGCTTCTAGGGGAGGGTTGACCATGTGCTTGAGGGAAACCTTTTTGGGATTTACGGAACCACATTATTCCTCCTGTTTGACCCTTGGGATAGGGTCTGGAAGGAAGGAAAAATGGACTCCCACAGCAGATCGCACCTGGTCAAAGTCTCTTTTACCTGAGGTCCAAAAAGAGTTGAACCATCAAAGGGGACGTTGGTAAAGGAAGACTTGAGGGACTCCATAAAATTGCATAGATGCATCCAGGAATGTCTCCTAAGAGATATTCCTGATGTGGCCACCCTACTCATTCCATCAGCTGCATAAGAAATCAGCCTCATGGAGGAGTTAGCAATAGAGTTAAGTTAGAGAGCTGTGAAAATAACTTATCAGTGGATACAGAAGCTACTGAACCCTGAAGGGTATCTCCCAACTCTTTTAGGAGATCCCTTTGGAGCCTAGTAAAATGGGAGAGGTAGTTCATCGATCATAATGTAAAAGCTGCTGAAGAAAAGGTATGCTTTCCATACCTATCCATCATCTTAGACTCTCTATTAGATGGATGGATATTTGAGGATGTCTCAGATAACTCCTTCTTTGTGGCTCTTGCTACCACTATAGCATCCATAGGTACTCCCTTGGTTAGAAAGGTTTTGTCTTCTGGAGCAGTAATAAACTTATTGGGCCTTCTTGTAACAGGCTCCACTGTGTCTGGAGAGGTCCAGGATTTTGAGATATGACCCCTAACAGCTGGTCATATGGCGGTGTCACACAGGAGGTGGAAGGTCGGGAACCAAAAGCCTCCAGGTACACTGATTTGCCCTCAGTAGGGTTAGAGGTCTTCCAATCACCCCTCTGTCTAAGGATTTCTAGGATGTTCACAAAAGAGACATCCTCAGAGGGGGATCTTATGGACCCTTCTGACTCATCCAAATCAGTGTCAGACATGACAGATTCGGGTGCGTCAATATGCTTCCTCTTGCAGACTCTTCCTAGGGACTTCCCCAGTGGGGTAATCTGGAGAGGCTTTGGAAGAGGGGACACCTCCTATGTGACTTCCTTGGGGCTCTGATTCCCTACGCTTTGGGACAGGTGGGGGAGAAGAGGCTGCTACTGGCTGCTGGAGGGACGGCAGGTCCAATGGCAGGGCTTTTGTACTTGAGAAAGCTCTCTCTATCACCTCAAAAGCCTTACCATCCCGCTCCAAAGAAGATCTCCACTCTGAGGAAGTGGAAGGTCGACTCTGAACCAGAGGAGCAGGCTCCAAAGTGGACGTGGGAGCTGAGCTCACATGAGCCAAAGCACCGAGAGGGAGAGTCGGATAAGAAGAAAACCTGGGGCGACTATCCCTCCCGGAGTCGACCAGAGAGCTTTGGCTCCCAGAACCCTTGGCTCCAGACTGAGCTGATGAAGTTAGAGTTATCAGTTCTGAGGAAGCAGGAAGAGTTCTCGGAACCATGGGTTCCAGCACAATATGACCCAAAACATTAGACTTCAAAAGCGAATCTGTGGGAAATGGAACAGTAGATTGAGGCTGGGATGGATCTGAAACCTTTGGGTCCGGAGCAGCTAACATTTTTTGCCAGAGCCGGATTGCAGAGCAGCTGCTTCACCACCCACTGTACATCTTCATCAGACAGTGTCCAGGAGGAATTGGTGGAGATAGATGGAGAGCTCCTCCTTTCCAAAATAGGAGATCTTAATGTTGGTGACACTGGTTCCAAGATAGGTGAATGTTTCGATGAAGATATTCTCAGAGCCGATGAAATAGGTGGCACTGAGACCAAAGAAGCAGAATCAGAGCCAGAACTCTTTGGCTCTGTCATTTTTTACTTTTTTGTCTGTTCTGAAGCAGGAGCCAATGGAGATTTCCTTTTTTGATTTTTAGAGACCGTGTAACTTTGTTCCAGCTGATCTTGGAAGGAACTTCTCATCAGACCCTTGTCGATAAATTTTCTTTTGCGTTCATTAAGAACCCTGGTGCTGAACGCATGACAAAAGGTACAGGGTTCTTGCCAATGAGCTTCTCCAAGACAGTACACACAACTGGTGTGACTGTCAGTCAACAACATCTTCTGAGAACTTTTATCACACTTTTTGAAGCCAGAAGGGCTCTATCTTTTTCCTTATCCTTTGACATTTTGAAAGAAACCAATATAACAATAAGGTACAACTATAAAGAAGAATTATTATTTTTTTTTATATATAGGGAAGAAAAAAATATCGCACAAGAGAAAGACCCTCTAATTAAAACCGGCAACTACGGCCCTCTAACTTAAATGGGCCATACAATCCTAAGAGAAAGGGAAAGGGGATTCTAACCCTCATGCAATCATAATAAAATAAAAACTGTTATTGAGAAAGATTAAGAAAATATAGCAAAAATATCAAAATTTCCACTTAGCCAATGAGCCAGTAAGGAAGACAGCCTCGAATCTTTTGCGGCAAACAAGATCTAGGGAATTGCCGTGGTGCACCATGGGATAGGGGATAGCCTTGAGCCAGTAAAAGCTCTTGAGCTTTAGTATCGGCCAAGTCAGAGCCGAGGTTTAGATCTGAACCCATCCAGCAAGAATTATGGCGAGATAGGACTACATAACATCTGAAGTTATGGACTACCTGCAAAGTGAAGGATTTGCTGTAAAAAGTCCAACTCCGGTATTATCACAACATGGTGATGTGACACCCGTGCACTGGCCCAGCATCCAAGGAGCCTCAGTCCTCACCACTAACACAAGTGAGGGGTGTCCATACAGGGAAAGGATAAATACACAGCAATGTACAATTTCCCTTAAGCGCATACAGAGATCACAGTCAGTCTGGGGCTGGTTTCTCCCTTACTCTCCAGGTCCCCAATAAGACTCCCCACTGGCACAGCTATGGGGTCCAGATCTCAGCCTAGTGGGCAAGCTAAAACCTCCAGCACCCTCTCTGTCCAACCAGTTCTTCGTGTCCCTGCCCAAGTAGGTGACACACTTACACTTTGAAATAAGAGTTTATACAACCACACAGACGCTCCTGGGGATGGCTGGCACAGGTTCTCCAGCTGTGCCCCTTTTACCCAGACTATATGGTAGAAATCACTGTCACCACCCAGCTAATATTTATCAGCTACTCAAAGGACCTTATGAAAGGGTATCCAATTATACTTTGCAGTATTATTATCCAAATGGTAAGTGAAACCAGTCAAGACTTCTTTGGAGTGACTTGGTACAGTATTACTATATACATGCAGTGTACTCTTAGAGCTTAAATTATCTCTTCACAAAACAGCCACAGTTGAAAGGTTTAAAATTATTTAATAATAAATAAAAACACAAGACAATACTTCTTACTACACAGTGCTAGTCAAGAGTTCAGAGATCACAGAGAAATACTTAAAATAATACAGTAGAAAAGTTCTAACATCAACACAGAAAAACATTTAGTCCAATCTTCCTAATTTCTAGCTATTTCTGTGAGAAAACACAGTTCTAAAATAAGCTTACACACAGAGTGGTGAGTTGAATGTTCTCAAGACAAAATGCTCTGAGCTCTCTGTTTCTCTTTAAATTGATAACACAGAGCTGCTTCACATGACATCATTTCTTCACACTTATCTGGTGTTCCCAGGCTAACTGAAACTACATTTACATTCTTTACACCTGGTCAGTAACCAGAACAATAAAGGACATTTATACATGCAAATTCTAGTCATTAACTCTGGTCTTAAAACAATAGACAGGATGCCTCCATCTAGACATATCGGCTCTAAATTTTGACATCAAAGACGGTCATAAAATGCTTGACTTAGCTTTCTTACAGTAGAGTGCACTGTTGTTGCATTTTTGCAGTTCAATATCCACTGCAGTCTTTTGACATTTAATAGAACAAGCCTGTGGCTTACATTAATATTTACAAATGACAGAATTATCTACATAATTTTATCTGGCTAGGCTGACAGCCTTTACCTATCTTCACCGATGGAACAATGAGTCTCCAACAGGTGGAAGGGGAAGCATCTGATCACTTACCATATGATGATACTCTGGAGTCTTCAGTAGAAAACCAACACAAACGTTCAGTTGAAGCTGTACAGCAAGGAAAGGAGCAAGAAAAAGTGGTTACTTTGATGCAGGCAATCTTGTGGAGTGAATTCCCATGTGAAGCAGAGCAGATGGTGCAAGATGCAGCTGAAGAGGTTTTGTCATCGGAAGACATTGTGGAACTTTCTGTAGAAAGCTTGCAGGAAACAAAGAGCAAAGAATGTGCTCTCAGTTAATTATAAAATTATCTAAGGAAAGGTTGCTTGATTTAATAAAGACAAACAGACATTGATATAGTAAGATCAACAAAAGAATTAGATTACAGAAAGTAAATAAGACCCAAAATGTTAGAAGTTGGATAAAACAGATGAATGCAGTAATCAAGACTATTAACAGAAATTCATGTGATAGAAGTTAATATATATTACTGTGCAGCCAAATTAATAATAAATAAAATCTTACCCCAAAAACATAGAGCAATAAGGGAAAGGAAGGGAAGAAATAAAATTCCATCATGGAAGCGTTGAATAAAGAAAACTATAACGGAATTAATAGAAGTATCATGGTTAGAAGAATACAGAAGAGGAAATGGATAAAAAAAAATAAAAGATATGTGGTAAAAGCAATACACAGTACTAGAACAGACCAGGATCTATTACACAGTATTGCAAATAATAATAATACACAGGCAGAAAAACTTAGAAGATATGCAGATAAATATAAAGGAAAAGTACAAATAAGCAATTCATCGATGACCCAAAAACATTTTATAGAGAACTAGGAAACAAAGCAGAAGGAATACAAACCACCAAAAAGAAGAAATAAGCATATTTTGGAAAAATATCTATGAAGAACATGTGGAACATAAAGATGCTGCATGGATAGAAGAAGTAAAACAAACTGCAGATTTGAACTCTTTGCTGGTTATGAAATGGGATGAAGCAACAGCTAGAGAAATTCAAACAAAATTAAGAAAAACTCCTAAACGGAAAACCTCAGGCCCAGATGGAGTACCTAACCTCTGACTAAATTTATTAACATCTTTACACCTGCTAGTTACACTAAAAACTAGAACAATACCTTGCCTTCCGACGATGTATAAACTATATACTGGAACTGATGCTGACAGAATTTACAGTCATTTAGAAGGAAAACTCAATCATGGCTATAGAACACAATGGTTACAAAAGAAATAAAAACCACAAACAGGCTACCACTACAAATGTATTTAATGAAGAACTAACAGAGAAAAGCAGCAAATATAAAACTACCACCTCAGCTAAAACACCTTTAAGGAGTGTAGTAAACCAGAAAAAAACAAGCATTGTAATATGATAAGAACAATTTAGATAAGTATATAGATAATCAATTAAATATTTATTATTTATTTATTCAACATTTTTTACCAGGAATGTCCAACTGGGTCAGAGCCTGTTTTCAGTGGAGGCCCAGGGGAAAAATGCAGATGTGATGCCTATTGGAATGTGGGAGAAAACCAGAGCACCTGACAGAAAACAGGGAGGACATGCAGACTCCACACATAAGGTACCCCAGCTGAGACTTGAACTGGAGAACATCTTGCTGTGAGGAGACCATGCTAACCACTGCACCACTGTGTCACCCACAGTGGTCCAGTGGTTATTTAACTAAATTAAATAAAATACCTCCAGTTACAGTCACTATTGAGACCTAAAGGAATTAAGGTGCTATACTTAAGAATTTAAATAGGTTCCTTATACAATAATGTATATGTATAATTGAGTGCAACATTATCACAATATTTTAAAGAAATATGTTCAATAATAGTACCCTTTAAACCTGATGCATCATCACTGTGGCATAGTTTAAAATGTAGTGCAATAGGGCAATCAGATTTTAATACTGTAAAATTAATGAACCAAAATGGCTTCAGTGGTGAAAAAACGATCCACTAGGCGTATAATATGCAACAAAGCAATTTATTAACAACACACAGAAGAAAAAATAAAATAAATAAATAAATAAATATCAATCCAAATGAGTCAAATTTGACTCATTTGGATTGATATTATTTATTTATTTTATTTTTTCCTCTGTGTGTTGTTAATAAATTGCTTTGTTACATATTATATGCCGAGTGGATCATTTTTTCACCACTGAAGCCATTCTGGTTCATCTGTTTTGCAGCCTTTTGTTTATACTGTAAAATTAATATTCAGATTTCATTAGAGAAATTAAGCCAGCTGCTAACATGTTTATGCCCAGAGGTTATTATAGGACCATAGTGGAGAGGGCTTTCTATAGAGTGATGGGGGAAATAGATGTTGAAAAAGGAAAAAAAAAACTATTCAAGGTTGCCTGAGAAATAGGGAGAATAATATGCCTTTTATACATGGTAATAGTGATAGAAAGAAAGTATACTTTTTCTCTACTTATACTGTTTAGTGATAGGTTGGTAGATCTTGTAAAATATTATTGAGGCTTTTTTGTTACAATTTTTTTTTCTACAAGTTTATGTCCAGTACCCCTTTTTGCATATAAACAAGGCAGAAGCCTTAGGGATATGTTAGTACATAGTAACTTCAGTTACCCAGTAGGTCTATATGCAGGAACCTCTCCAGCTTTCATACTTTCCCCTGTGGTGGTTGTATTAGTTGTCTGTATATAAAAAAACATTTTTTCTATAATTAATGGGGTGACTGTCTAGTGGAAGATATAATTGCAATACAGAAAGTATTGTATATGTTCTTAAATGTCCCTGCAATCTGTTTTACGTGGGTGAATGTAAGAGGGTATTTAAATTCAGGTTGAGAGGACATGTCAGGGGCATTAAAAAGTTAAAATTTGAGAACCCAATTGCATTACATTTTAAACTATGCAATGGTGGTGATGCATGAGGTTTAAAGGTTACTATTCTTGAATATATTTCTTTAAAATTTTGTGATTTATTTATATTCTTAAGTATAGCACTTTAATCCCTTCAGGTCTCAATACCGAATGTAACTGGGGGTATCTTATTTAATGTAATTAATTAATTGACTATGTATATAGTTGTTTAATTATTTGATTATTTTTTATTATATAAAGATACTCCTTGAAGGTGTTTAAGCCGAGGAGCTAAAGTTTTATATTTGCTGCTTTTCCTTGGAAGTTCTGCATTAAATACAGTTGGATTGGTAGCATGTTTGTCATTTTTATTTATTTATTTTGGTCTTTTGGGGTAACAAAAGAAAATCATAAAGACAAAAGGATCATTTGTTGTTAAATAAAGTCAATGTAGAATTGTAAAACATGGAACAATCTAAATAAAACATGGATAAATTACAAAAAAGCATTTGTCAGCATCCCACATTCATGGATAAAGGAGCGCTTACAGATGTATAAGGTACACTCTGCACTGATCAGTTACATTAGTTACTATGAAACAGTGGCAAACCACTTTGCAGCTAAGCCATGAAAAAGGATACATTATTATCCCAGGGATAAAAATTCAAAGGAGGATATTCCAGGCTGACTCTTCACTGCTGCTCTGTTGTTGAGCCCTTAACCCATTATGCTATCTACTTAACAGAGTAGGTCATGGTTACAGAAAGCAACAAAGTTAAAGATGTCTCACCTTCTTTTTATGGATGATTTAAAACTGTATAGTTCATCAGATAAGGAGCTGATAGCACAACTGCAAGTGGTCAAAACTTTCTCAGATGATATAAGAATGTCATTTGCTCTCGGTAAATGTACAAAAGCAACAATTAAAGCAGTAAAACTGCACCACCAAGAAAATGTCAGTCTGGGACAGTAATGTGATGTATAGAGACTTGAGCAGGAATGAGTTTATAAATATTTGGGGATGGATGAAGGATCAACAATAAAATATAAACAAATATGAACAAAAGTTAGTAAGGAATATTTTAGAAGAATAAAATTAATACTGAAAACAGCCCTGACATCTAGGAACAAAGTCCAAGCTATAAACCACTTTGGTCTTCTTGTTCTAGCTTATAGTTTTTGGGTTATTGACTGGCTCCTAAAGGTACTGAATCAGCTGGACAGGCAAACAAGAAAAATTATTCATGCTTATCAAATGATATGTACAATCAGTGTATCCTAAGATTATACATCCTTGTTCTGAAGGAGGTAAGGACCTTCTCGATATTGATTGCATGTGTAGATCTGCAATTGTAGGACTGCATACACACCTGCTGATCTCACCAGATCCAAACATAGTGAAAGTTTTAATATATGAGGAGAACAAGTCTAAGATGGCTTCCCTGGTGAGTTTACCAGAAGCATGTTGGTGTCAACTGGGAATGGAAATTAAACTAAAAGCAGACAAAATTAGGCAGCAACTGAATATGCCAAAAAAAGAATATAAGGAGAAAGATTGTATGAGAAGACAAGAAATGTGGAAAAGGCATAAATATAGTTGTGAGTACAAAAAAACTTCTGGGACAACCTCGTGTCGATCAGGATCTGATGCAGGAATGGTTAAGGAGAGGTAAATTTAAACCAAAAGATAAAAGTTTAACATTGTAAAAAACTACGATCACTCATAAAATCATCCAAGGCTAACTTTGAGAGAAAAATCGCCAAGGACTCAAAAGACAATCATAAGGCCTTCTTTAGCTATGTTAGAAATCAGGGTGGAAACTCTCAGATATGCTCAGAATTAGTCCAAAATGATACAAAAATCACTGAACCCACACATACTGGCAGACAGGTTCAGTGAAAATTTCTCCCCTCCCTCCCCCCCAAAAGGAGAAATATCTATCCCAGCAGAGTGTAGCCTCCCAATCATCTCAAATGCCCAGGTGAGAGCTGCTCTCTCTAAAGCTAAAAACACAGCATCAATGGGACCAGATGGTGTCCCCGGCTGTGTGCTACACGAACTCAATGAGGAACTAAACCCACACATAAGGCTGCTGTTTAATCTTAGCCTTACCACAGGATACGTACCCAAAGAGTGGCGTACGGCAACTGTGGTCCCACTCTACAAAGGCGGTGCTTCTACGGACCCTGGTAATTACTACCCCATAAGCTTAACAACCCTGGTCTGCAAAGCTATGGAGAGGATCATAATGGAACTCATAAATAAAGACATAGGGGACCTACAGACATTGGATCCTACCCAATTCGGCTTTGTCAAGGGCAGATCATGCCTCTTGAACTTGGTCGACTTTTTTTGAAACAGTCACCAAGGCCATTGATGAGGGTAAGGCAGTTCACACAGCCTACCTTGACCTTGCAAAAGCTTTCGACACAATACCCCACTCGGGTATCATAGAAAAGCTCACCAGCTTAAATGTAAACCCATATGTCACAAGATGGGTTGCAAACTGGCTCAAGGACAGAACCCACAGGGTTAGAGTTGTTGGTGCCATGTCAGACTCCAGGCCAGTCACAAGCGGTGTCCCACAGGGCTCAGTCCTGGGCCCCCTCTTGTTCGGCATCTACTTTTCAGAAGTGCAGGCAAACATAGGAGGATTGTGGCTGACAAAGTTTGCAGATGACTGCAAACTGGGCGCCATAGTTGAAAATCCATCAGACACAGATATCCTTCAGAGAGGTCTCATAGAAACGGATAACTGGTGCCAGAGCCATGGCCTTAATCTAAACGCCAAAAAATGTATAGTCATACCCTTTGGTAAAAACAAGGTAACCCCAAGTTACCACATAGGTGGCAATCCATTAAGCACAGAAGAGGTTATCAGGGACCTGGGGACCCAAGTTGACAGTAACCTTTCTTTTGACACTCACATTGCCAAAGTGGTTAGGAGGACCTTCTACATTGCCCACCTGATTATGAAGGATTCACATCCAGATCAAGGGAGGTCATTGTTCCCCTGTACTCTTCACTTATCAGACCAATGATTGAGTAGAATGCCCCATTCGAATGTATCTTACCCGACACCTGCAGCAATTGGAAAGACCCCAAAAGTTCCTCACCAAAAGGATAAAGGGGCTCAAAAATATGCCATATGCTGCCCGACTGAAGAAACTCCAGCTCTATTCAGTCGCATACCGTCTGCTCAGAGGTGACCTGTGCCTGACATACAAGGCCATGTCCAACCCGGAATTAATGGACATGCTCCACCTCAAAAATCCAAATCCACCAGAGCCACAAGAGCAAGAGACTTAAACCTCAACACGGATATAAATAGGACATGCTGGAGGGACAGATTCATCACCCAGAGACTCCCTATGCTGTGGAACAGAATCCCGGTCCATGTGAGACAGAGCACCTCGCTGGCTCTGTTCAAGAGGAATCTTGACCAGTGGATGGGAGAGCGTAGGTTTACCCCGGGGATCATCTCTGTATCACTGCTGGACAGAGGCACGGCAAACTAATGGGTATAGTATTCTTCAACCTAAGGGGTGGTGAAAGCCACACAACTCTGGCTAGGCTTATAAATGCCCTAGGGCAGATAGCCTAGTATGAACCTATGAACCTAAGATAGTGGACTACATAAATCTTAGTTTACAAAGTCCATTGAATATGTGGGAGAAACAGACAAATCCAGGTTCTGTAAACAGAACTGGAAACAGTTTTGCACATCTTATTGTTGGTTGTGATGTACTCATGACTAATGGCCTGGGTACTGAAAGGTACTATAATGTGGCAAGACTGTTGCACTGGGGATTGTGCAAAATTATGATACTGAAGTAGCTGAGAAGCATTGGAAACATGAGCCACAAAGCATTATAGAGAATGATGATGTTTATATCACATGGGATCGCCCATTACCAACAGTTAAAAAAATAGATGCAAGAAAAACAGACTTAGTATTCCATGAAAAGAAGACAAAAATAGCACTGAGCACTGAAATTGTTACACTCTGTGATTACAGGGCCTCACATTCAGATAGACACAAAGTCAAAATACCAGGAATTGCAGGCAGAAATGAGGGCAATGTGGAAGAGGGATGCCTAAACAGTTCCAATAGTAGTAGGAGCAATAGGTCTCATGAAAAAGCATTTGCAGTCATATTTAGATATGCTACTAATATATGTAACTCCGTATAAATTTCAGGAGGAGTCGATTCTGGGCATATTGTAGTTGCTGTGAAGAATACATTTAGCTAACATCACAGACTGAAACAATATTAATTTCACATACTTTGATTTAGGAATAGAGTCTATTCCCATAATTGTATTAGAAACCAAAAAACTTGTAGAAATTAAACTGTCAGAAAATCTATAAATATGCAATATGTGACAAAGAGCTCTGCATAGAAGATTCACATGATGACTCATCAACACCTCCATACTAAACAGAAACCTATATATGTACCATGTGTGATGAGGGCTTTAGATATAATGATGATATGAACTCATCAGAACATGCATACTGGCTATAGTACTAGAAAAGTGAAAGAGTTAAAATAAAAACACAACATCAAAGCAGATCAGGATTTGAGTTATACTATCTCTAATGATAGATTAAAAATCTCTGCACAGACTGAAAAACTTAGGAGATGCACTGAAAAATATAAAGAAATGTTACAAAACAGTTTAGGGAAGACCCAAATAAATTTTATAGGGAGTTAGGAAAGAAAACAGCAATAGTTGAGATATCACAAAGAAAAGAGGACATTAATAGAGAAATATTTACGAAAATCCATTTGACCACAATAAGGAGGCTAAATGGATAAAAGAAGTAAAGAAACAAATGAGAGAGTGATGTCAAACATATGGATTGGAATGAAGTAACTCCTACTGAGATAGAGCTAAAGTTAAGAAAGGCTCTCAACTGGAAAACACCAGCTCCAGATGGTGTACCTAACTTTTGGTTAAAGGTATTGTCATCCTTGCATTGTGATTTAGCCTTGAGTCAAAATTATACTCATGTGCATGCCGAGATGACACCAGATTGGCTAACAATGGGGAATATATATATATATATATATATATATATATATATATATATATATATATATATATATCTGTACTCATACTTATAAGTGAACCTGCAGATCACCCTAAGAACTATGAACCAAACTTGTCTCCCAGCAACATACATGCAGTGCATGGGAATTCATGCACTTAGAGTATACAGTCATTTAGACAAAAATTCAGTCATGGCCATAGAACAGAAGGGATCTAAAAGAGAGTCATATGGATAATTATTTGTTAAATAAAGGCATGATGGAGACCTGTAAAAAGGACAGGAATCTCAGTATGGCATTGATAGATTTAAAAAAAAGATGATTCTAATCCTGGGTTATAGAATGCTTACAGATGTACAAGATCCATCACATGTTGGTAAATTTTATTACAGTTACTAGGAAGAAATGGCAAACCACTTTGCAGTTAAACCACAAAAAAAGGGCAAATTGCTAGCAAGGTTGTGAAAAATCCAGTGTGGAATATTCCAGGGTGATTCTTTGTCACCATATTTTGCCTTGTCTCCAAGGAAATCATTGATTGAAAGGGTATCTCATCTACTTTTTGTAGATGACCGAAGTTATATAGTTCATCAGATAAACACCTGAAAGAGCAACTACAAGTTGTTAAAGCCTTTTCAGATGGCATAGGAATGTCATGTGGTCTTGACAAATGTCAAGAAAATAGGAAACTTGGGAAGGAATGTGATATAAAAGATTTGGAACAAGAATGATTGTACAAATAAATTGGAATAGATGAAGAGGCAGAGGTACAGCATGAAAAAATGAGAACAAAGCTCAGTGACATCTAGAAGTAAAGTTTAAGCTATTAATCAACTTGCAATTCTTGTTTTGTCTTATAGCTTTGGGAACATTGACTGGCCACAAAAAGAGTTGTATAGGCTTGACAGGGAAGTGAGAAAATTGCTCCATGCCCATCAAATGATATGCAAGAACCAGTGTTTGCCAAAATTATATATCCCTTGGTCTAAAGGAGGGATGGGCTTCCTTGAAATTTACTAGGTCGGTGATTGTGGGATAGCATATTTATTTATTGAGGTCATCAGATCCAAATATACTAAAAGTTCTAAAACATGATTAAATAAGTCCAAGATGATCTCCTTGCTTAGCTTGGCAGAAGCGTTTAGGAAAAAAGCAGGCATGTAAATTCAACCAAAGTCAATAAACATCAGGTGGCAACAGAAAGTATATAAAAGGCAAGAAAAAAAAATACAAAGAACAGGATCAGCAAAACAGAAAAGATAAGCGGAAAGATCATAGTTACAGCAAGAAGTATAGAGATCTGCCTTAACACCTGATGTTGACTAAGAGTTCGTGTGCCAGTGGTGATACAGGGTGAATTTAAACCAAAAGGTGAAAGGTTAATATTGGCAGCTGTGGATTATCTACTGAATAGTTAGTAAAATACCTCCCTGGACTACATGAAAAGAGACATAGAGGAGCTCTCTGACCATGTAGCCCAGGCTGGTATGTCCCTGACCTTGAGTAGCATCTTGCCCTCACCAAGAATGATGCCACAGTATAAAGACAAAATGATCAGTTTCAACAATTGGCTAAAGTATTGGTGTCATTCAAAGGGGATCCAGTGTCTGTCAGCCTGGGATGACATGCTGAATAAGCCACGTTGCTTCGCTAGGGATGGCTTGCACCTGTCACCTTAGGCTTTCGTATACTGGCCAAGGCTCTTGCCACCCCCATAGTGCCTTTTTTAGGCAAGGCTCAAAGGACAAACCCATCTCCATAGACAACCCAAAGATAAAAAAACTAAAGGTAATGCTACTCACTGCCAGAAGTCTAAACCTCAAGATGCACACACTCGAGACTCTCCTCACTATAGAGAAAATCGATGTCTGTGCAGTAACAGAAACCTGGTTCAAGGCTCCTGAGAGCACCCCAGCACTAACAGGTTATAACCCATACCATGCGTTTCGGCCCCAAAACTCGGACCGAAGCACAAAAGGAGGGGGAGTATCTATATTCATCAAAGATACCTACACCTCCAGGTTAGTGGCACTGCACGAAGCATCGGAAACCATCCATGTGCAACTAACAGCAGGCAAAACTGCCTTTCAGTTTGTAGCCTGCTACAGAACACCCTTTCTATTACAGGAACCCCACTTGGCATTCCTGAGAACACTGGAGAATATGAAGGTCTCTCCAAACACTATGTTATTGGGTGACTTCAACTACCCAAACATTGACTGGGAAAACTACTCAAGCCCAAACACCCTCGCCCAACGGTTCCTTGAATTTATAAACTCTAACGCAATTGAACAACTGGTCACCACTCCCACAAGAGGGAACAACATATTGGACCTGGTCATCACCAACATGGGGACTCTATGTTCCACACCAGAGGTAAACCCCTCAATGGTAAGATCAGACCATAAACAAATTTTCCTGGACATCCATATCCTGTCCCCACCCCCAGCCAAGGAAATCACTGTAAAGAATTTCTCCAAAGCCAACTTTGCACTTCTCAAGACTGAGGTGGAATCCTTCAAAGCCCCTGGGCCAGAGGATAATACAGCCCAATCCACAGAATCCTTTACAAATGCATTCTATGAGCACCTGCAGGAATGCATGGATCGTGCTATCCCAAATAAAACCAAAGCTCACTCCTCCAAAAACAGGAGTGGACCATGTCCATAAATAAGCTATACAACAGAAGGAGGAAGCTACTACATGACAGAGCAAAATCTCAAAAAGGGAAGGCATCTCCGATCAGTATTAGCAAGAAACTTCGATCTCTCATAAAATCATCAAAGGCCAGTTTCGAAAGAAAAATTGCCCTAGACACTAAAGATAATCACAAGGCCTTCTTTAGTTATGTCAGAAACATGGGCGGAAACTCCCAGATATGCTCTGAATTGTTGCATAATGGTACAAAATATACTGAACCTACAGACATAGCCAACATCCTGGCAGACAGATTCAGCGCAAACGTCTCCCCCACTTCCCCCACAAAGGAGCAAACGCCTATCCCAACTGAATGTAACCTCCCTGACATCACAGATGCACAGGTGAAAGCTGCCCTCTCCAAAGCAAAAAACACAGCATCTATGGAACCGGACGGTGTCCCAGGCTGTGTCTTATACGAGCTCCAAGAAGAACTGAACCCTCACATTAAGTCACTGTTCAAACTTAGCCTTACTACAGGATATGTACCCAAAGAATAGCGTACAGCTACAGTGGTCCCACTCCACAAAGTTGGTGCCACAACGGACCCCGGAAACTATCGCCCCATAAGCCTGACTAGTCTGGTCTGTAAAGCTATGGAGCGTATTATCATGGAACTCATAAACAAAGACATTAGGAGCCTCCAGACACTGGACCCTACCCAATTCAGCTTTGTTAAGGGCAGATCTTGCCTCTTAAACCTAGTTGATTTCTTTGAAACAGTTACCAAAGCCATAGATGAGGGCAAGGTAGTCCACACAGCCTACCTGGACCTCGCAAAAGCCTTCGATACAATACCCCACTTGGGCATCATAAATAAGATTACCAACTTAAATATCAACCCCTATATCACAAGATGGGCTGCAAACTGGCTCAGAGATAGAACCCACATTGTCAGAATCGCAGGTGCCATGTCCAAATCCAAACCAGTTACAAGTGGCATCCCACACGGCTCAGTTCTGGGACCTCTCTTGTTCGGTATATACTTCTCTGAGGTTCAGGCTAACATGGGGGGATTATGGCTGACAAAGTTCGCAGATGACTGCAAACTGGGGGCCATAATCAAATCTCCAGCTGACACAAGCATCCTCCAAAAGGGTCTCACAGAGACGGATGCTTGGTGCCAGAACCACGGCCTCAAGCTAAATGCTAAAAAGTGCATAGTCATCCCCTTTGGAAAAAACAAGGTGCCCACAAATTACCACATAGGTGGTAATCCATTAAATCTGGAAGAAGTAATTAGAGATTTAGGGACCAACGTAGATAGTAATCTCTCCTTTGATAATCACGTTGCCAAAGTGGTTAGAAAGACCTTCTATATAGCCCACCTTATCATGAAAGGGTTCGCATCTAGATCAAGAGAGGTCATTGTGCCCCTCTATTCATCACTCATCAGGCCCATAATTGAATACAATGCCCCTTTTGGGATGTACCTTACCCGACACCTGCAGCAACTGGAGAGACCCCAAAAGTACCTCACCAAGAGGATCATGGGCTGCAAACAGATGTCCTATGCAGCTCGACTAAAAAACTCCAGCTCTACTCAGTTGCTTACCGCCTACTCAGAGGCAATCTATGCCTGACGTACAAAGCCATGTCAAACCCAGAATTAATGGACATGCTCCACCTCAAAAAATCCAAGTCCCTTAGAGCTACACGCTCCAGGGACCTAAACCTCAGCACAAAAATAAATAGGACTTGCTGGAGGGACAGATTCATTTCCCAGAGGCTCCCCCTCACTCTGAAATAGAACCCCAATTCATGTTAGACATAGCCCCTCGCTGACCCTCTTCAAGCGAAATTTGGACGCATGGATGGGAAATCGCAAATTCACCCCTGGGATCTCTCCTGTGTCCCTGCTAGACAGAGGCACAGTGAACTAATCTTAAAAGGGTACCTTCTGTGACCTACTTTACAGAGGCACAGTAGGCTAATCTAATAGGCAGGCAGAAGCCAAATACACTCTGGCTAGGCTTATAAATGCCCTAGGGCAGATAACCTAGTATCTACCTATGAACTTATGAAAGGCAGGAGATACAGATAAATTTAGGTTTTGCAGTACAAAACTAGAAACAGTTACACATCGTGTTGGAGGCTGCAGTATGCTCATCGCTGAAGGTGTGTATACTGAAAGACATAATAATGTGGCAATGTTATTACACTGGAGACTTTATAAACACTACAACACAGAGGCAGCTGAGAGACTTTGAACACATGAACCACAAAAGATTGTTGAAAAATGATGAAATAATTTTTACATGGGATCACCCCATACCAGCAACTTAGAAGGTAGAAGCAAACAGAATATTGTAGCTGAATAGAAGTAGACAGAAGTAGCCTTGTTTAATGAATTTGCTACAACCAGTGACCACAGTGTCTTATAAACTGAAAGACATACATTTGTAAACTGTCGGAACTTGCAAACAAAAACTTGAGCAATGTGGAATAAAGATATACAAATAGTTCCAGTTATAGTAGGAGCAACTAGGCTAAAAAAAATAATCTTTATTTACAAATGCTACCATTAAAAGTAACCCCTTATGAGCTCCAGAAAGGCAATTTGGGGTTCATTGTGGGTGCTGAGAAGAGCACTTTTGGTAAACATCAGAAACTGAATCAAAACTGATTTCATGAACTTGAATTATGTTCTGACTTAGAAATGGTGGTCCATTCCCTTCAAAGTATATAAAAAGTAAGCATGTGTTGAAATTAAACAAATGTAGAAACCAAATGAATGTATCGCATAACAAGAATTTTACAGATAAATGTTCCTGATCATTTTAATAAAAAATACATTTGTGGGATTTTCTAACGTCTTTTTCATTTGTATATTTCAGGGTTTGTTCAGTCTCTTCTATGTATATCTTGCCAGGCTGTTGGATCACTAGGTCTTGATTGGGCTAATCCTGGTTCTTCCCAAGAACTCTTCTGCAGGCTTCTGGTTGTGTGCTGTGTGTGCGCTGCCAGTTTATAGAGTTTCACTTCACTTTTCTTTCTCACTTTCAGCTTCTGTCTGCTTCAGACGCTGCTTCACTCTGGTTCAGGCACCCAGACATTTTCCTATAGTACATTTGGTTGGGGTCACATGACTGAAGTGACATTCAGCTGCAGGGAAATATGGCTATTGCAGTTGTATTTCTCCATATGGTAAACCACCTTACTTCTAATTTCAAAATTTAATTCTTCCAATATATGCTTACAATAATTACATTGACCACATTTCCTCATACCAGGATTTCCAGCAATGCCATTCTTTTTATGTTCTAAATAATTCTTAAGGCAGACACCCTTTCTGTACACAGTAGTGGGGTATGTCCCCTTATCTCCCTATCCTGCAATAACGTTTCTAAGTTTTAGTAAGGACTGACCTAATTAACCCACTTTCAAGGTTGAAAGTGGTAATAAATGCATTGCTATTTATATTAACATTTTTATTTTTATTATTACTTATCCTTATATCCAACTGTTGTTCCCTGCAGCCATAGATTTACTTTGCAAATTGTTGAAGAGGGGTCTAAAAAAACCTACAGATGTTTTACACTTTACTTCGTGTATCATTTCATCTATTACTTCCTCTGGGTAGCCTCTTTTCATAAACTTACTTTTCAATAAATTACATTCTTCTTCAAATTTTGTCATTAATGTGGTCATCATAGCTGCCCTCACCAGTTGCCCTTTAATAAGTGATTATTTGTGTGTGAACGAGAGAAGTGAAGGAGGGAATTAGAATAGGTTGGTTTTCTAAAAACAGTGGAGGTTTATCCCCCATTAATCCTATCCTCATGCAAAAAGACTTGCCATCCTTGTGTCATTACTTCTGTATGTAAAAGCAAGAAAATCAGTGGTACCATTGATATAATCTATAAATTCAACAATTCCTTCCTTTTCCCCTCTCTGTAAAATACAAATAGCCACCAGATATAAACCAAAATCGTTATTATATCTGGAATTACTAGTAAACAGATGTTCCCATTCCAGCATCACTCTATTTGCAAGAAGAGGGCCGCAAGGTGACCCCATTGTCACTCCTTCTTTTTGTAAATACAGATTGTTGTCAAAAATATTAAATTATTTTTCAAAATCATCTCCATGGTATCTTCATACAAACTTATATCAGACTGGGCTACCCCCTTCCTTCCTAAATAGTTCACAAGTCAAGTCAATCCCACATCATGGGGGTGACCGTGTACAAATCTCTTATGCCAGTTGTGACAAAAATGTCATCCTTATTAAGTGGAAGTTTATTAATTTATTGTAAAAATTGCCAAGAATCCCTGCATAATTATGGTTCCTCCTGTAATAAATATTTTAACTTTTGATCCAAAAATTGTACACAAGCACTTGTAAAGCAATTCCTATCGTCAGCAATAAGACGCATAGGAGGGTCAATTAAGTTCTTGTATATTTTAGGTGTACCAAACATTTGTGGGATTCTAGGGAAAGGTACCTGCAAAAAAATATAAACATCAGTATTTACCAGTCCTTCAATAAAAAAGTCCCTAATTTGTGTGTAAATCTTATGGAAGGCAACATCGTATGAATTACTACTGACCTTTTGATAAGCCCTGCCTTGAAAAATGTTAACTATCCCATTATTATAGTCATATGTATCCATTAACAACAACCCTCCACCCTAATCCGGTGTCATGATTCTTACATTTTGGTTGGTGAGAGAAAGATTAAATCTAATTGTTCCTTTGTAACATTTTGTTTTCTCAGGTTTCTATTTGTCCCCAAAATTTTCCCCAAATCAGTTTCACATATTCAATGATGAAGAGGAGGGTTAAAGTTACTAGGTAATTTAAAGGGACGTCCCTGTATAGGTAGATCCATAAGCAATACTGATAGGTTAATATTGCGTAAAAATGATTTCAAATTAATATGCACTTTAGTTATATTCACCCTTCTATCAGGAACTAATGAACAAAGTCAGCAGCACTATTGCCCAAATTCAATACTTGAAAAATTATAAAACTTAGAGTCCTCCCTTTCATTGGTAACAATACATATAACACTATCACTCTCACTGACAGATTCTCCAACATCAAGGACTTCGCCCAAAACCACTATCTCCTCTGCCCACATTGGGTCTGATACGATTGGTTCATTTGTGGATGATTGGCTGTGTTCCTTTGATTGCATTGGTTCTTCTCGGTGGAGACTACAGTTTTACTGTTGTTGAAATTTAAGGTACAGATTAGATAAAACTTTTTGTAGGACTTTCATTGAAATGTTAGGACTGTAATTTTATAATTTACATGGTTTTATCATTTATTGTCTGAATGTAGTTTTAATGATTTTGTATGTTTAGTGATGTTTAGGAGGAGCTAAGATGTGACGTTTTAGGGCGGCAAGTTGTGGGGACTGATTTTCTCAATGACACGTTTTAGGGCATATGATTGGTTAATACAGGATGCTATATGGTATTTAAATGGTTCTTTTAATCAATGTATTTATCTGAAGACGTTTTACATTATATGTAGAAAAAAAGCCTTACATTACATTATATGTAGAATACAGCCTTACATTACATTATATGTAGAATAGCAGGCTCCAGGTCCGACTCTAAACCAGTCACAAGTGGTGTCCCGCAAGGCTCGGTCCTGGGACCCCTACTGTTCGGCATATACTTCTCAGAAGTGCAGACAAACACAGGAGGACAATGGCTAATCAAGTTCGCCAATGACTACAAACTGGGAACCATAATTGACTCTCTGTCTGACATGGACATCCTCCAAAAGGGCCTTACTGAGATGGACACCTGGTGTTAAAGTCATGGCCTCAAGCTAAATGCCAAAAAATGCATAGTCATCCCATTTGGGAAAAACAAGACACCCATGAATTACCACATAGGTGGCAGCCCCCTTAATACAGAAGAGGTAATAAGAGATCTGGGGACCCAGGTAGATAGTAATCTCTCCTTTGACAATCATATTGCCAAAGTAGTTAGGAAATCCTTCTATGTGGCCCATCTAATTACTAAAGGGTTCGCATCTAGAAATAATTATAGTGCCCCTCTACTCGTCACTCATTAGACCCATCATAGAGTAGCATGCACCATTTGGGATGTACCTCACAAGACACTTCCAACAGCTGGAAAGACCACAAAAGTACCTCACTGGCCTCAAACATATGTCCTATGCAGCCTGACTGAAAAAACTCCGGCTGTACTCACTGGCATATCGCTTACTCAGAGGTGATCTCTGCCTGACTTACAAAGCCATGTCCAATTCAGAATTGATGGACATGCTCCACCTAAAGAAATCCAAGTCACTGCGAGCCATGTGGTCTAGTGAGCTAAACCTCACCACAGCATTAAATAGAACATGCTGGAGGGATAGATTCCTGCCACAGAGACTCCCCTTGCTTTGGAACAAAATTCCATATTACATCAGGCAGAGCCCTTCACTAACACTCTTCAAGAGAAACCTTGATGAGTGGATGGGTAACAGAAAATACATCCCTGGGATCACTTCATTGGCTCTGCTTGACAGAGGATCAGTTAATTAATCAATGGGGTGGCGAAAGCCGACACACTCTGGCTAGGCTTAAAAATGCCCTCGGGCAGATAGCCTAGTACCTACCTATGAACCTATAAAGCACTTATCTGTTTACTGTAAAATTATTAAAGTCTGTGTTTTTTTGTATCTAGCCTGGTACCCTGTTTTTTGTTTTACGGAGGTTGTGAATTCTGTGGATGTGGATGGGTCTACTTCAAAGGATCGAAATTTCACAACATCAAACCTCTGATCTGTGAAGACCAAATGATCAAAGTTGTGAAATATCGAACTTTGTGAATGAGAGATTACCGTATAGTGCAGAATGGGAAATTTCCCATTCTCTTCACTGTAGTGTGATCTCGGGGTTGGTATATTTAAGTAGCAGGGGGTGTGGGGGGTGCAGGGGGGCTTGCATCCCTGCAAAAATGTGAAATAAGATGTTTTTATCCTAGGTTTTTTTTTTTATGTTAGATAGTTCACAACATTGATCATCTGGTCTTCGATGATCAGAAGTTCGATGTGAAATTTTGATCCTTTGAAGTAGACCCAACGTGGACATGTATGGATTAGTTAAACAACTGAAGCACCTGTTAACCCTTATCAATGCAGCACCTGCACACATAACAAAGCAGAAGGATCAAAGCAGAAGGATCAAAAAATTATGACACCCCCTTCCTCAAATGCATGTTGGCTTACTTTGTACGGTACTGTAGCATGCAGGATATATATCTTTAAGTAAGCTAATGTCTAGCAAAAGTAAGCAGTTGGCATATAGTAGATTTCTTTCTATGTGTCAGGCATAGATCACCTCTCACTAGTCTGTAGCAGACCAAGTATAGAGATAAGGCTTTGAGGCGATCCGCATAAGACATTATATTTATGCCCTGTATTCTTTTTGTAAGGAACTTTTGTGGACGTTCCAGTTGCTGCATGTGTCTGGTCAGGTACATACCAAAGATGGCATTATACTCATTGATTGGTCTGATGAGGGCCAAGTATAATGGTACAATGTTTTCCATGGACCTAAATGCCATGCACTTATAAGATGAGCAACATAGAAGGATTTCCTGACTACCTTGAATACATGCTGGTCAAAGGCCATGTTACTATTTACTTGTGTTCCCAGATTCCTGACTAATGGGTCAACTCTTTAGGGGGTGTTTTATTGATGATGTAGTTTCCTGGGGTGGCCAGCTTCCCAAAAGGTACTGTAATGCATTTCTTTGGATTGAGTTTTAAGCCACGACTTTGACACTAGTCATTTGACTGTGCTGGACCCTCTTGTAAAGTGTTAGTGTCTTGGGGGATTCTATGATTGCACCCAGTTTGCAATCATCTGCAAACTTGGTTATTAGCTTTGACGTCTGATCAGTAGATGTCAAAGAAGAGTGGGCCCAACACAGAGCCTTGAGGGACTCCACTGGTGACTGGCCTCTTTGAGGAGGTGGTCTCACCTGTCCTAACTTCCTGGGTCCTATCTGTAAACCAGCTGGCTATCTAGCATGTTATACAGAGGTTTATAGCTAACTCTGTGTTTGTTAGCAATGCCAGAATGGGGTATTGTATCAAATGCCTTAGCCAGATTAAGGTAGGAAGTATGCACCGTTTTACCCTCATCCATTGCCTTGGTAACCTTTTCAAAGAAGTCCACTGGGTTCAGTGAGCATGAACTTCCTTTGACAAGACCAATCTGGTATGGATTCAGTGTCTGAAGGTCACCTTTGTCTTTGTTGATCATTTCAATAATAATTCTTTTCATAGCTTAAGACAAATCAGACTAATGGGTCTGTAGTTTCCAGGATCTGTTGATGCTCCGCCTTTATGAAGACGGATGACTGTTGCAGCTGCTCATTCTCTAGAAATGGAGCCTGTTTTAAAACTACAGTTAAATAGTAACTGCAGTGTCCCTGATAGATCATGTTTTAGACTATTCGGGGAGGCAACCAGGGGTATTATTGGGGCTCACTGAGTCTGTGCTCTTGGCCTTAATGAATGAAGCCAGGACATGATATTTGTTTATAGTTGGAGTTACATTTCAGGGTATTTCTTGAGAGGTGGCTGGGGTGAGTGGGGAGGAGGGGGCAAAACTGGAACTGAATTTATCAGCCAAAACTGGAACTGAATTTGTCAGCCAGCAGCTTCGCTGTATCACCTGGCTCAATGAATGTGGCTCCATTAACTACCAGTTCAGTATACTGTTGTGTGCTGCCTTTGAGGTTTCTGACATAGCTGAAGAAGGCATTATGGTTGTCTTTTGCCTAGGAGGCTATCTTGACCTCGAAATTGGATTTAATTAGCCCTCCTAGCTGCCTGTTTGTTTTGTAGAAAGAGTTCTTATCTTTACAGGAGTTACACATCCTGATTTTAGCCATATTTTTTTTCCTTTTATTGTATAACCTGTTTCATCTGGGACGCCACCAGGGTGGTTTGTTTTTGAAGTTAGTTATGGGCACCTGTGATGAAGTGACTTGAATGCATGCATAATTTGGCAGATCATGACTCCATATAGCCAACTAACCATTATTGTACCATGACCCCCCCCAAAACGTGCACGCTGATTGGCCAGCATGCACATTGTAAATCGAGTTATACTAATGGAAAAAGGTCCGGTCGCCCGGACTTTTTTCCATTAGTATAACTCTACTTTTAAAACACTGTCTCGCTATGTTAAATGGGTTTAACATAGCGAGACAGCTTTAAAATAAGCAACGGAGATCTCCGTTGCTTATTTTAAAGCTGTCTCGCTATGCTAAACCCATTTAACATAGCGAGACAGGTTTTAAAGCAACGGAGAAAGCAAGATCTCCGTTGCTTTTACTGTTCGCTATGTTAAATGGGTTTAACATAGCGAGACAGTTTTAAAATAAGCAACGGACATCTCCGTTGCTTATTTTAAAACTGTCTCGCTATGTTAAACCTATTTTACATAGCGAAAACTGTAAAAAAAAAGCATCGGAGATCTTGCTTTCTCCATTGCTTTTGCCCATAGCTCTGATGTACTGCTCAGGCGCGCAGTACATCAGAACTGCCGCGGATGCCAGAAATCTGCGGAAGGGCAGTAAACAGGCATTATACTATGCCATTATTTAAGAAAAGTAATAGTTTCTTTTCTTAAATAATGTCATGGTATAATAGCAATAACCCACTTCTGGGTGTGGGTAATGCTGTATTTACCCACGGTTGGCTTTGTTTGGTCCCTCGGGCTTCGCCCTCGGGACCAAACCACGCCAACCGTGGGTAAATCCAGCATTACCCACACCCAGGTGTGGGTTATTGCTATATTTTCTCATTGTCCAGTCTGATTAGGGGGCATCAGTATGTCTTACAGTGGAGTCCCCTATGACTAGAGTCCTGGGAAATGTGTTTGCTTGTCCTATGAGCTTTGTATTTAGGGCTTCCCTGATTGAGGCTGCATGTATGTTGTTAGGTGTTGCTTTTGGATTTGCCAAAGTTAATGTTTGCTGATGGGTGTTCAAGAAAGTCTTTTTTTTTTTTTTTTTTGTTTAGGAAGATTGTATTTAAGTGCCTCAGCATATGTTGGTCTGTGTGTGTGTGTGTGCTGTATGTGGGGAGTGCACTGAATGTGGTTTTAACGACCTGATGTGTGCTTTTATGTCAGAATTCCAATGATACTGTGTATGCACACCTCCTGCATACTGTATCCGTTACTTTAAGGATTAAATGGTTCTCAGTAAATATGAAAAAGTTGCTACATTGTTTCAAAATCCCATATCCAACAGGCTGGCTGCAGTGAAATTATGAAATTGCATATCCATGCTGTCCAGTTCCCTAATTGGTGAGCTACAAGGGTGCGGCATACAGGGGTTAACAAAAGTCTGTTTAGGGTGCTTTTTGGTGGGAGGGGGGCGGAAGCAGTTTAGGCTATAAAGTACTAAACGTAATAGTATTGTCAATCAATGTGCAACTAGCTGCTCTTATCCTGTCGGTGTGCAAGGTATTTGTTGTATATTTACTGCTTTACAGGTTACCGCTTTATGGGCAGTTCTAAAGTGAAAATTTGCTTCTAGATGTTTGTATCTGTACAGGGCACTGGCACAGCAAGCAGCTCTGCGCAGATGTGCCAAATTTATACCAACATTGAAAATATAGAAAACTAACTACTGAGCCCTCTGGCCAGTGAAATGACTACACTTAGAGCCCTTCTGTGTGCTTCTGAATTCCTATAGACTAAGCAAACACCTACTGCCACTAGATGAATAATCACATTCCTCCTAATGTAAAACACAATAAAAGTGTGTCCATAGTGAAATGCTACCACAAACAAACTTAAATTTAAGGAACGGAAAGGCAATAAGTAACTCAAGATAACAACAGTGTACTTTAAATAGCTTATAAAAGTGTGATTATTCAGTAAACGTACTTCGCTTTGTAGAAATGTGCAAAGAGCCACTTAATTGTGCAGAATTTATAAAGGTACATTAAACAAGGTAGGCTGATTAATCAGCCTTATGTCCAATAAAACAACTACATCCAGAAATCTGTAGTGTGTTTCCCCAACATATTTATTTATTTATATCCAGTTTGATTATCAGGGAAGTCCACTGGGCCCAAATGGCCCGTTTTCAGTGGGGGCCCAGGGAGAAAAGCTCCAAGATACATAATACAGTAAAGATACAAAAGTATAAAAGATACATTATATATAACAGTTTACAAATATGTACATTCAATGTCACGCATAATCAACAAAATTCATTGTGGTTGTTCTTAAGGGTTATACTATACAGATTCATTTGAGCAAACACTCTTATGTTGTAAATGTGGAAACACTTTACATACACATTTAAAGTAAATGTGGATACATTTTACATGCACTCATTTAAAGTGAGATGTTATTTACAATATTTACAAAGTTGAATCATGTGATAAGTATCTATTGGAGTTGCAGAGAGCTTAGATTCACTCATAGGAAAATAGGTATGGGAGTTATAGAGAGCTTAGGAACCTGGGAGAAAACCTTCTGGGGGCATATACTTAGATAGATTTAGGTAGGGTGAAGGCAGGTACATTTCCATTTAGTGGACAGGTGTTTGAAAAGCTGGGTTTTGAAGTTTTCTGAGTTAGATATAGTTCTTAGAGTGGAAGGGAGAGAATTTGATTTCTTGCGTAGTGAGAAAGAGCGGAGAAGTTGGCCAGCAGGACGTTTGGGTTTGTGGATAGAAACTAAGCTTTGATGTTCAGATCTAAGAGTTCTGTTAGGGGTGTAAGGGGGAATGATATTTGTTAGAGCTGGACATTTTGTTGGGTGAAATACAAGTATGTGTGCAGTGGTGAGTTGGAGTTAATCTAGGTAGTTTGTGTTTCTAGCCAACTCACAGATTGTAAGGTAAGGCAATGATGGGTGGAATTTTTGGATTTGGTGGCAAATTTAGAGAACATATACAGACCAAGCTACCACCCACTGCCACTACATAGACAATCCTCTGTCCTATTGATGCAAAACTACAGAAAAGAGCTTGCTAAACTGTAAAAATATACTGCTTTATCCAACAGGTATCTAGATAATGAATTCAGAGTGAGTAAATCAGAAGAACAGACAATAAAAAGCAGAAATGCACTTTTTTCAAAATAAGTGCAAGGAAAGGCAAATAACTAATTCAGGATATTAAAACAGTGTAGAAAGGGTGAAGCTTATAAAGCTCAATTTACAGTGAGGGTGGGCAGCTTAAAAATCCATCCATCCATCCTCGACCCTTTTTCCCATCTTGCACATGGGGTCAGGGGTGTCACTTCAACGGTGACTATCATCCCGAGCCAAGGCTTACACCGCCAGGTAGCAAATCACCAAGTTTAAAAAGTATATCAAGGAATGGAAGAGTGGGTGGGAAACTAGCCCAGCTGGGAGTCACTAACAATGCTTGTAGTTTTAGCAGGCCTTGAGTCTTATCACAAAATACAGTTAATTGCTGTTAAAATGGTCCCTAACAACTATAGTTCTCTCAAAATGTGAAATAATAATGTTAGGTCCTTTGTAACACCGTTACAGGTCGTACAAAAGCCACATTGAACATGCCCTTACCTTTGTCAGTACTTCCACTAGGTACTTTAGTGTGAAACATTTCTAGTTGTTGGCTTCAGTGAAGTCTGAAAAGTATTTAATACATTTACCTTTTAAGAAAGGGAGGAAAAAACAGCAGCAGTTTGAGAGAAGACTAGGAATCATTGTGAGATCAGGAAGAACTTGTTTGTTCAGCGTTTCTTCCCAACAAGGACACAAGGACCTACAGATGCTGTAAGCACTTATGTTAATGAAGACAAGAATCAGTACAGACACTGCAAGTTTACTGATTTGCATTATTCACTAATAAGAATTGGAATAATTTGAGACAATGACAGCAACATGCAGAAATGTTTCACACTGTAACTGCTCAGGTTTCTTCGGTCACTCTGCTAGCATTGAGGAGTAAAATGAACAATTAAAAATAATCAAATGTTAGGCTAATAAGAGAAACACTCCTGATTTTTTCATAGTTGTGGCTGTGTGCAGAATGAGTGAAATTAGAAGATCCTGTTTAAAAGAACTAACCAGTCAAACTGCTTGTACAAGATAAAACATGAGTGAAATAAAAACGCAAAAATGAGAATTATAGGGTGACTGTGTCTTACCAGTAATAAAATTTAGAAAGATAGCCACCAGGTTCGGAGGCCGCAGATCAAACCCTGTGTACTGTGTGTGGCTGTAAATGGGAGTGGAAGAAGTATTATACATTTAATGTGTTTTGTAGGAACCTTGGTAAAAATAGTCATTTTTCAAAGGTGTATCATGAAAGGCAAGTGTGATTAAAAGAGTTTGTATGTTGTTCAGCAGAAACATGAAGCAAATTACCTGTTGGTGCTACAAAGTAAAAAAAGTTGATATTTTGAAGTCTGAAAACACATCATAAGCATTGAGACAAGAGTGAAGTCAGACTGTGCTCAAGAAATGCTGATAAAGTAAATGTTGAACTTCAGGTGGTAATCATAGCTGGAGTTTGTGCTAGCTGTGGCACTTTTCAATGACTTTGAACCATTTGCAGAAAGTAGCATTCAAATGAAGAAATAATGACATGCAAACAAGGAAAGTGTGCAAAATCTGGAACTGTATTTTGTAAATGAGGAGTCCATCCTGCCTTTGTGTAATTTATAGTCTCTTTTGACATGCATCTACACTGTGCAAATAAGGCTTATAAAAATCAGAATTGTACCTTTCCTGTCCACTTTGCAGTCAGTAAAGATGCTTATATTTACTGACAGTTTAGCTGTCTCCCATTCTGAGATACTCATCTCAGTCATCCTAAAGCCAGGTGCACCCAGCATTACCTACCAAGAGAGAAGGCTAAGATATAGGCAAAGTATGACCCATCTGAACTTTGATGATCAAGAAATCGTGCATAGGTTTAGAGTAGATGGAGACATAGTACGAGAATTTCTGTGCCCTACAAATGATGACTGGGAGGATGCATGGCCTTCCTATACCTATGAATGCCAAAGTATGTATACCCATCACTATACTTGCCATGGCCCCCTTCCAGAGACAAACTGGGGACTCATAGGTTCATAGGTCAGTACTAGGCTATGTGCCCTTGTGGGTTATTTGAAGCCTAGCCAAATTTCCCAACTGAAAAGCCAAGAATCAAACCTATACCTTCTGTCTGTAAGGTAAATGCAGTAACCATTATGCCAACCCCCACTATCGATTCATAGGCTTCTTCTGCAGTTCCCTGACATATTCTTGGCACAAGAGGATCAGTGCATTTATTTCCCAATGTCATCTCAGGACTGAGCCAGTACCATGCATGCCTTCTATAGAACGATACCCGATATGCTTGGTGCAGTAGATTGCATCTGTGTTGTCATTAGGACCCCATCTGGACTGTGGAGAGAATAGTACAAGAAAAAGAAGGGCTACTATTTATCAAACACCAGGTAGTGCATGATGCCTGGGGTTGCATCCCCAACAAGTTGGCCCAGCAGCCTGCCATTGGTTATGATTCTCATATTTGGCACATGCGTACTCACCGAACCTCTTCTTCTTGCATGGTAGAATTCCTCATGATCACCTAGTTGTTAAGTGCAAAGTATTATAATGGTAATAATCTTAGTTATTTTTGCATCTCGAGAGTGGTTTAGATAGTATTGAATAATCCCCCTTTTTGTTGTGTGTCCCTTCCATGTTTTTTCCCAGGTGATGCACTGAACCTTGGCTAATAACACTAGTTTATAACCCCCTGCAGGCTTTGCTGAGGACTGCTTCAGCAGCATCTGTCCTAGACATAGGTAATCACTGAGAGAGTGTTTGTCCTACTCAAAGCCTCTTTCTGTTGACTGGATGAGTCTGCCGTGCCCTTCAGTATGAACCTTCTACTACATGCCGGATGTCTACCATCTGTTGCATTCTGTACAACTTGATTATGCATCAGTCAGGTTCACAACTGCCATAGCCATCCACCAAAAATGGCAATACACCTCCCTGTACCATTCCTCCCACCAATGATAATAGTGACTGGCTGTGACATTGGCCAGTCAACAGCAGTGGCATGGCAACCCCTGCCAAAAGTTCATGCATGATGTATGGCTACCCTGGTGAACAGGCAGCATCTTGTCTAAGTATAGGCCATGACTTTCATTAGTGAAATCCCAAAAAAATTCATAGATAGCACTGCAGAATGTCACGTGGTCAACTTACATCAGTTGTTTTCTACTTATGAAAAAAATGTTTTCTTTCATAGTTTTGTATTGGTCATCATTCATACAATGTTGAGGAGTAAGCAGCATGAACTACACCAACAGGGTTTGAGTTAAGTTTTTAAAAGCAGGTGTTATGAAAATATAATTATATGGAAAACTACCATGGGCATGTTGTCACAAGGTTGAAATCTTCTAAAATCAGTGTCATTTAAGGACAAGGAAGATGAGAATCAAACCCTGTACCTTGCGTTTGTGAGAGTAACACCTTAAACATTATACCAATCACCAACCCTATACCAACTCCCAACCTTCGGTTCAGATCAGGGACTGTATCATATATGTACGCAAATAAGTATACATATAGTCAAGACAGTTGAGAGAAGAGATGCAAGATTCACTCTTTAAGAATTTTTATGGAGCTAGTCAAGTGAGGAGGTCACATAATACACTAATTCCATGAGCTCTAATGACCAACTAAAGACACAGTGCATACATTTTATACACATACCTACGTGCGATTGATCCCTTACTTGACAAAGAGTGAGTCTTTTGCCCAAAACATTATGTGCTGCATTTTATATACATTGTACTACACCGTGTGCCATGTGATATACTGATATATAACATGGCACCACTTGATTCAGAATGTGATATACCAATATATGATAAAACATAAAATATGGCACCACTTGATTCAGAATGTGCTATACCGATATTTGATAATACATAAAACATGGTACCACTTGATTCAGATACTCTCAGCAGTGTCAGTAGCTCAATATGTAGCATACTCAGCTTTGGCGTAGGAAGATCAGGGCTTGGGTTAATTTTCCAGTACTGACAGTGCAGTACAGCATAGTGGGGTGCTACACTCTTGAGATGAGATGTTAAACCGAGGTCTCATCTGCTTGAATTGTGGTAACTAAGGTGGATGTAAAATATCCCATAGCACTTATCAAAAAAGATTACTGTTGCTTTATTTATACACACTATTTATAAACTACTTATACTTTTGAAACCCCACATCCATTCTATTTGTAGATCAGAGTGTGTGGTGTACTTTTAAGAACCATTGCAGTCAGTGAGCATGTGTATATAAGTACTGAGAACCTGCAAGCAAGAGTGCCATTTTGAGTGAACAGCTGGAGTGAAAGAATGTATGTCTGCAGCAATCAGTCAGTTAGTTCATTTGTTATGTAGTCCAGTCATCCATCCTGAACACTTAAGCCTCATCATCTTATTCAAATATACAAAATGAGTGACATGGTGTCAGAAGCGGGATCTGAAGGCAAAATCATTAAGTGTGCAGTCAGTAATGTAAGAATATACAGGAGTGAATCATCCAAAGCTCAAATGACTCACAAACAGGTCAGACAGATAATTCCAGGTACTAAAACTCATTTAAATGATTTTTTTTACTAAACAAATATAAAATGAAGCATTGAAAGTGCTCAAAACAAATGTCTGGTTAAACAAAATGTTTGAAACTATGATATACTGATACAAATATTCAAAATACGAAAATGCTCAAAATAACTTCTGAATCACATACAATGTATAAAAAATGGAAAACAACTGTATTTCTTGCTATGTGCTTCTTTTTCACATTAACTTAAGCTATTTGAAGTATGCAAGGAGCTGGCAGTGTACATTATTACAGTACAGTCATTTCATAGAGATTATTGTGCAGTTGAATATTATTGCAAGTACCTAGTGTGTGTCTAAAACTTTTGGCATGGCAGAAGGATTTCGTAAACCTGGTCTACTTGTGTTTGATAACAGTATTGCAGGAAACTAGAGAGTGTTTGAGCAAGAATATATTTTCATACAGGTTGCTTTTTCTGACAAAGATGCATGTACAAAACATTTACTCTGCTTAATTTAGCTGGTTCAGAAGACATTGAAAGAGAGCTCTCATTTCTGTATGCAGCTTCTTTGTATGCAGAGGAGGGGGAAGACCACCATATTATGGTACAAGCTGAAAAGCAGGAAGACCCTGAGTGCTTAAAATGTAAATTTACAGAAATCTGCAACCCCCAAATAAATAGTACAATGGAAGGGCACTTATTTTACACAAGAAATTAACAGACTGGTGAAACTTTTGCAGCATACATAACTGACTTGAGAAATGAGAAAAACATGCAGATTTGGTGATCTCTATTGTATGGCGTCCCACTTCTAACGAATATACAATCCTCCCTAAAAACTAAAATGGAGACCTGTTGTAATAAAAATCACCAAATTTGCAACTAATGCTACATATTCCTCTCATCATTATTCCTCACCACACACACTCAAATGGCTTGAACTTCCGTTGTACCTTACCTACCAACAACTATCTACAGCTGACAAAATAATCTATTAACCTTTGGACTGCCCATCTCTCTGCTCCATTTTAACACTATACCATCCAAATAGACCCATTAGATCTGAAAATCAAACTTTGCTGCTTGTTCAAAAAAACAAGCTCTCTGCTGGCCAAATGCTTTACTGCTTCTGCATAGCCAAACTTTGGAACTCACTCCCATCACCACTTAGATCCACTAATGATGCTAGCTCCTTCAAAAAATGCCCTTCACCTACATCTATTTACTCAATAGCACTGTCCGTGCTCTAGATCCCAACCTCACATAACCTGACCTTTCTCATACTACCATTTCTTGCACACTTCAATAACTGTTTTACTATCAACCTCAGATTCTCAACTCTATTATTTCCTTTATTTCATTCTTTTTCTCTTTTATCTACACAAATGCAGCCCACTGTATATATTTTATTTTTGATAGCATGCTGCTAATTCCTACTGTCCATCTAGTCACTGTATATTGCTATTGATTTGTGCACAAGTGCTTGTCTATGTTATTACGTCTGTAAAAACTCTTTATTTCATTTTGCCATCTTTAGTTAATTCTATTTCTGTAATTAATTAAATTCTGTAATGTCATGTTTATTTAAGCTTTTCTCCCCAAGCCACCACTGCAAATGGGCTCATTCTGGCCCAGTGGACTTTCCTAGTAAACAAATGTAAAAAATAAATAATCTGTTTACTAGTTCAGGCTTATAACCAGATCCTTCCAAGAAAACTGCAATTCTTGAGATGCCAGCTTCAGATAATGTCACAGCCTTACAATGTTTTCTTGGCATGGTCAACTGTTTGAGCAAGTTAATTCCAGATTTAAGTGAACTTTCAGCACCGCTAAGAGAGCTGACACGCAAAAATGTAACTTGGTCCTGGTTGGAATAACACCAAAGAGCATTTGATGTCCTGAAACAGAAAATTGTCATTCCACCCACTTTGAGATACTATGATGTCCGCAAAATACTAACTTTTTTCTGTGATACTTCAAAGTTTGGTCTTGGTGCAGTCATTCTTCAAGACAGTTAGACCAGAAGCCTACTCATCAAGAACTTTAACCCAAACCGAGATGCAGTATGCACAAATTGAAAAAGAGCTTTTGGCAATTGTGTTTGCATGTTTAAAGTTCCATGATTATATTTATGGCCAACCTATTCAAATAAAGACTGATCACCAACAATTAGTTACTATTTTGAGAAAGCCTATGTACTCAGCTCCTGCCAGACTACAACATATGATGTGAAAATTGAAAAAGTACAATTTCAAAATGGTCTATACAAAAGGCAAACTTCTTTATCTTGCTGATCCTTTATCTAGATCACCCAGGAACAACACTGAAAAGCATGACAATGAGAAACCTGAGTTTGAAGTCATGGAAGTGAAAAATTTTCTTCCACATGTCTTGATGAGCTCAGAATTCACAGAGCTTCAGAAAAAAATCTTCAAAAGCTCAACCATTTTATCAGTCAAGGATGGCCGTCAAAGTAATCATGTTTACAACTAGACGTACAGCAGTATTTTCCTTACTGAGACTAAATTTTGATGGTATAATCATGAAAGGTTTAAAAGTGGTACTTCCAAAATCCTTGCAGCAAGAGTATATTAAGGTCTTGCATCACGGCCACCCAGGAAATGATTCTACTAAAGGAAGGGCGAGAGGTCTAAATTTCTGGTCTTCTATGTCAAAAGATATTGAAAAGGAAATCTCAGCTCATTCTATTTGTAATAGTACTAAATCAACAAAAAGAACCACTTCAGCTAAACCAGATTCATGAACAATCCTGGTCGACAGTAGCTACAGATATTTTTGAATGGAATGGTTAGCATTACTTGGTGTTAGTAGACTCTTATTCAAATTGGTTCGAGATTGAGTACTGTCATTACGAAGTTGAAGAGACATTTTTCCTCCATGGTAGTCCGCATAAAGTCATTTCTGACAAGGGTGAACAGTTTACAAGTCAGCAGTTCAAAAGACTTGCTGAAGCATGGGACTTTCTTCATGTTACTAGTAGTCCTGGATATCCCCAATCTAATGGCTTGGCTGAACGTGCAATTCAAAGTGCAAAACAGTTATCGGCGAAATCTAAATGAGATAATACAGATGTTTTTCTAAATTTGCTTAATCTCAGAAACATTCCTCACGATAATTTGTTTGGTTCAACTGCTCAGAGAGCGATGCTGAGACAAACCAGAACCAGACTACCAATCAGTAAAAATTTGTTGGGTCCATGTGCTAAAAACAACAAAACACTAAAAGCTCAACTTCTAAAAATGCTTTTATCCCAAAAGTCCTACTACAATAAAACCAGCAAACCTCTGAATCCATTGAAAGAAGGAGAACAGTGAGGCTGCAGCAAAAGGATTTGATCAGATTGGACTTGTGAAACATTTGTGTGAGGAATGGAGATTGGACATCGTTATATCACAAGGGATGGAATTTAGGTGGAATTGGAAACATTTATTACTGATGTCCGAGCCAGTGTTGCAGCATCTTGTCTGTAATGGAGACTCTAATTCTCAGAGCGATTTGTCCAGTGTTCCTATTCCAGAGAACAGTTCATCATCTGCTCATGTTCCTGAAAGTATCCCTGAAAATCCTGAAGCAGAACATTCCTCTGACTGTTCCTGTTGCTAAATCAAGTTCTAATTATTATATTACGAGGTCAGGTCATATCACATGACCTAATCCTAGATGCACAGCAACCTGGACATGATTGTTCTTGTTTATATATGTTTGTATAATTTGCATGCCTATTCAATTATCATTTTTTTCATTGCATGATAGAATAGTCAAAGAGGGAGGATGTAGATCAGTGTGTGTGTTGTACCTTTACCAACCATTCCAGTCAGTAGGCATGTGCATAGAAGTACTGAGCAAGTGCAAGAAAGAGTGCCATTTTGAGTGAGCAGCCAGAGTGAAAGCATGTATCTATGTAGCAGTCAGTCAGTTAAAGTTTTGTGTTCCAATCATCCATCCTGATGTGTTTGTGTATAATAAAGTAATTAAACAAACACCCTAGCATCATCATCTTATTCAGATATACAAGACGAGCAGCACGATTTACACCATTTTACAATTCCTTTATCAGAACAACGTATTTTAGGACATATTTCTTCCATTCCCATTGCCTTAATTTTCATCTATCCTGCCCAATGCTTTTTTCCACAACCATTTTCTTATTTCTGCCACTACATCTTTATTCGTTCTATTTTTATTATACAGTAGCCCTCATATCTTCTTTTCCGCAATACTCATATTGTAACAAGTAATATTTTATCCTATTTATCAATTTCCGCCTCCCTTCCTTTTTCATATTTATCATACAGTATTATTACTATATTCATATCCTTAAAACTTTCCCAACTATATACATTTGTAAACTTATCCGCAAAAGGCTTAATTGTACATGCTAAAAAACATTTTGCATTTTCATCTACCTTGCAATCATAACAAATTCTTTCTTCTATTGCTTTGTTTCATATTTCCTTTAGGAGGTAATTTGTTAAACAAAATTCTCCATAAAACGTTCCCAGCTTCATAGAAACCTTTAGACATTTTCCTTCTTTGCTTTATCATATTTGTATTGTCTGTTAAATCGCTCTGTGGGTGTACGAGAATTAATCTTACATAATTTCATATTTTTTCATACCACTTATTTCTTTTCTGTCTACATTCATCAATTTTTACTCTCCATAACTTCACCTAATTGACACATTTATTTATTTCCATATTTTTTAGCTCTTCTTTTCCATTTTATTTGTTTCTGTATCTCTTCATATCACCTATCATTTTATTCTCCATGCCAAAAGAGGTTCATTAACACACACACACACACACACACACACACACACACACACACACACACACACACACACACACACACACACACACACACACACACTTTTTCAGGCCTACCCCTTCTTTTTTATTGCATATTAATTGCATTTAAAGTAAAACATCATATAAAACTGAAAAGAGATCATAGCAACAGCTCTTAAAATTTTCTTGAAAATATAAACTCCCTCAACATAAGCAAGTTTACCCAAAATGTATGCACTTAAATACATATTTTTATTTTTATTATATGATAAATTAAAATGTTTTCCACCATGCCAGTATTTTTATTGCTTCCAGTTTTACTTCACTGATTTAGTAAATGTATAGGCTCCAAACGTAATTATGTCCTTCCTACCATAATAAATTCCATTCATCTTCCTTATTTTGCCAAACCCGTACTTTTCCCTCTATTCAGTCCTAAACCCACATTCTTAATAACTTTACAATTCTTATAACGCTTTCATTCACCTATCCTGTATTTTTTGGTGTAATAAGCAAATCATCTGCAAAACACAGACATGCTGGTATCTCAGTTTCCTTCCCATCTTCCAGCGTACTTCATCCATTTCTGACATAAAAGTTTGAGTGATCACATTCATTACTAGAACAAAAATACACATACTTAAGAGGCACCCCTGCTTTACTCCCCTTCTTACCCTGATCTATTTTCATGGGAGATTCATAGGAGGTTACTAGGCTAGCAGCCCTAGAGCCTTTATAAGCCTAGCCATGTTAATCCCGTGTTGCCCCAATTATCCTTGGTTAGATGGATGTACTTTACACATCAATACTAAAAACCCCTGTCCATGAGGGACATGGGTGTGACCCCCGGAGTAAATTTGTGATCACCCATTCGTTTGTCCAGGTTGTGCTTGAATATGGTCATTGGGGAGCTCTGCTTCATATGATTTGGAAGTTTCATAGGTTCATAGATTCATAGATTAGTACTAAGCTAACTGCCCTTGGGAGCCATTTTAAGCTTAGCCAATTATCCCTTGTGAGACTCAAACCCAGCACCTTGTGTTTGTAAGGCAAACACCTTAACCATTAGGCCACCCAGAACAGCGGCAGTCTCTGGGAGACATACCTTTCTCTTAAGCATGTTCTGTTAATGTTACTGGAAAGGTTGAGATCTCTAAAATGAGTGACTCTAGAGCCATTTGATTTGCAGATGTGCAACATTTCCTTCAGTTTGGGGTCAGAGACTGCCCTGTAGGCCAGGCACAAGTCACACCTCAGCAGCCTATATGATGCAGAGTACAGTGACAGGGCTTTCAGTCTATCCATACAGGTCATGGTTTGGAGGCCCTGTATCTTCTTGGTGCTTAGTGAGAAACATCTGTGGTCTGTCCAGTTGCTACAGGTGTCTGGTGAGATACATGCAGATGGGATCATTGTGCTCTACTAATGGTCTGATTAGGGTCGAGTAAAGTGGGGTTGTAACATCATTAGACCTGGATGTGATGCCTTTACTTATGAGATGCACAGTGTAGAAGGCTTTCATTACCACCGTGGAGATCTGGTGGTCAATGTTCAGACTGCTGTCGACCTGTGTTCCAAGATTTCACACCACTGGGTTTGAATTTCTGTTAATATTGTAATTAGTGTGGAATTCCACTTTGCCATATGGGATAATACTGCACTTTTTGCATTTAGTTTTAGACCATGACTTTGGCACCAGTTGTTTGTTTGTGTTAGCTCATACTGTAACAAGTTAACATCATTGGGGGATTCAATGATTGCAGCTAGCTTACAATCATCAGTGAACTTGGTAAGCCAAAGGCCATCTACTTTAGCCTGGAAATCCAAGAAATAAATTCCAAATAGTAACGGGCCCAGTACACATCCTTGCAGTAAGCCACTGATGATGGGTCAGAGGCTTTGGCTAGGTTCAGATAGGTGGTATCCTCTGTCTTACCTTCATCCAGGGCTTTGGTGACTTAACAAAGACAAACTTAAAGTTTGAAGGCCACATATGTCCTTGTTGATAAGGTCCATGATGATTCTTTCCATGGCCTTTTAGATGAGGCTGGTTAGACTTATGGGTCTATAGCTCCCAGGGTTGGTTAATGGCCCCCATTTATGCAATGTGATTACTGTTCCTATTCTCCATTCTGCTGGTACAAAGCCAGTTCTCAGGATATGGTTAAAGAGAACAGCAAGTGGGTCAAGCTAGATCCTGTTTTAGATTGCTTAGTAAGCAACCTAGGATGTTATCTGGTCTCATTGAGATCATGTTTTTGGCCTTGGAGAATGCAGATGACTTGATCTCTAGAGATAATAAGTAGAAAACTGGTGTCATGTATGCTTTGGGGTATGGCTGGTGGTGATGTGGGGGGTGAAGTTTGCACCATATCTGTCAGCTACCAGTTGGCAATTACCTCCGGTATAGTGTGAGTGATACCATATACCACCTATCCGGCACATTGCTGGCCACTCCCTTTTAGATCTTATACATAGTTAAAGAATGCCTTATGATTTTTCTTGGCTAGAGATGCTATTTTAGCTTTATAATTAGCTTTAGAGGACTTTACAAGAATTCAGATTTGCTTGTTCAATCTGTGGAGGGGATTCCTCCTCTGCAGGAGGCAGTTGCATCTTGTTCTTGGACATCAGTTTGTTCCTTTTGTTATACAATCTGCTTATACTAGATGTCTACCAAGATGGCTTGTTTTTTTCAGGAGGGCCTGGTTTTAATCTGGACAGGTACAGACAAGTCTAGGGTAAGATGATTATACAGGGCATTTGTGTATTCCTCTGCTAGGAATCATTATTGCCCATGATTGCAGGGGTTATAAACTTTTTCATAGCCTATGTTGCAAACATTTTATGATACCAATGAGGTATGAAAAAGAAATTATGATGACAATATTTTCATTCACTTGGAGGTTGAGATTGAATCCTGTAAAGAGAGGAATTTTATGTATGAAAGAAGAGCGGGAAGGGCTGGGATTGATCAACCCAATTGTACATGCAGCCTCTTTGAATATGTATGAAGTATGACAAGGAGTTGTGAAAGATAATAAGAATTTGATAGAGCCAATAAATGTTAAATACAAGCAAATTTGGGAAGTATTGAAATGAAGAAAAGAAGTGTCATTAATGAAGAAATGAAAGAATTTTACAATAAAATTGTGTTATGGAAACAAAAAAGAATGCAATAGAAAGGAATGGTATGTTAGTATTATGAAATCTTTTTATTTTGTTGATCAGTGGAAAGAGTTAGAAATAAGTAAGAAAAAAACAATAATAATGAGAATCAAAGTAGAAAAGAATTAAAGAATATAATGACTTTTGTGGAGGCAGTCCGTAGGTAAATTGCCAGTAAACGTAAATATGGCATACAAAAGGAAACAAGATAGAATCTCTCTCCTGCTGTCTTCCTCTACTCATTACCTGCTCACTATTATGTTGTTTCTTATAATCTACAAATATTGATGTTAGAATAAAAAAAAAAAAAAAAAAAAAAAAAATTAATTTGGTATTTCCTATTTTCTTTTCTTATTTATCATGGTTTTCTTTCTTATATGACCTAAATTGTTACATATATGTATTACTAAACCAGGATTTAATCCTATTTGTTGCATTATACTTGTTCATCCAATCAAACTTTGTTCTTATCAATTTTATGTTATAATCTGTTTGTACCTTGTGGAGCTTTTCTCCCCGGGCCTCTGCTGAAAATGGAGATGCCTCAAGTCAGACTAGCCCGGTTAACAAATGTTAAATAAATAAATAAAATAAAAAATAAATAATATGTAATACGTTTAAACAGTTTGAAACTACAGAACATGTATTTTTAAAATGTAAAAGAATTCAAGACTTGTGAAAAGAAATATGTAAACATGAGTTGGTTAGAAAATTATTTGAAATTTGAAATGTTAAATATGGACATAATAAAATATGGCTATTATGGAACAAGATCTCAAGAAAAGGCAAGGAAAATGGACAGAGTTGTATTTTATGTAACATGGACAATTTGGAACAAGAGACAATGAGATCAAATACAATGGAAAATGGACATTGACAAAAATATTGGAGAAAATATGGTTTTGGTTGAGGGTAAAAGGGTGACGAAGAATCACTTAAAAAGAAGCTGATAATGTATTCAGTAATGTTATTTATATAAATAATGTAAACATAAACAATATGGAATGTATGAATGTTTACAAATAAAACATATTTCTAGTTAATCACTGTATATTAATCAGATCAGACAATAGTAGCAGAAGTAGCGAACTTAAACTCATCTTAAGTCAAAACAAAACAAAACAAAAAGTAATAATAAGTAATAATAGAAAATATATAATTGTACAGCATTACTAAGTATTCGAAAGTAATCCAAGCAACGCAGGCAGTCTGTTTCCAGTTGAAAATCCTTTATTAAGTACACAGACAAGTGATCCAAGTAAAACAAAAATAGAGTAATAATTTTCTCACAAGCTTTCTAGATCTGTATATACTTTTTATCAGGCATGGGAGTGGTTTATTGTGCTGTAAAACAATGTGTTATTGGTACACATGTTAAATTCACATCCCTTACCCCATCAGTGTGACATTCGAGCTGGTTCTGTCCTATTTAGTAGCTGTCATAATAATATATAACCCTTATAGGTTCATAGGTTGGTACTAGGCTATCAGCCCTAGAGCCTATACAAGCCTAGCCATTATGTACTTTAAATAAAATTATATAATGATGTGGTACCTCTTATTTAACCAAATTATTAAGCAGATTATTAAGTCTGTGATTTTATCCAAGACAGTATACTACATGACTGGAAATATATCAACCTTAGTTCAGCATGGGGGCTTTGAAACTTTCCACCTCGGTTTTAAGTAATGTGAAGTTTGCTTTTGAAAAGTTTTTCATGGTGGTTTCCTTGTCCCAGGGTGGGGGTGGAATGTGGATATCCAAAGTGATTTGTTTATGGTCAGATCTAACCAGCAAGGGGTTGACCTCCGGTGTGGAACACCATTCGCCCATGTTGGTGATGACCAGGTCCAATATGTTGTCACCTCTGGTGGGAGTGTTGACCAGTTGAACTACGGTATTTGAGTTTATAAATTCTAGGAAATGCTGGGCAAGGGAGTTAGTACTTGAGTAGTTCTCCCAGTTAATGTTTGGGTAATTGAAATCACCCAATATTAGGGTGTTTGGTAGGACCGTTATATTTCCCAGTGTTTCCAGAAATGCAGAATGGGGGTCCTGGGACATGGTGGGTGATCTGTAGCAAGCTACAATTTGAATTGCAGTTTTGCCCATTGTTAGTTGCACGTGGATGATCTCTGAAGCATTGTGCTGTGCCACTAACCTGGAGGTGTGGGTATCCTTGATGAATATGGATACGCATCCGCCTTTTGTATTTCGGTTTTGGTTCTGTGGCGAGTTGTAGCCTGGTAGTGCTGGGGTGCTCTCTGGAGCCTTAAACCAGGTTTCTGTCACTGCACATATATCGATTTTCTCCATACTGAGGAGTGCCTCGAGTGCGCGCATTTTGAGGTTTAGACTTCTGGCACTGAGTAGCATTACCCTCAGTTTTTTGTTACTTGTGCTATTTACGGTGGTGGGTATGTCTTTTGAGCCTTACCTAAAACAAAAGGCACTATGGGGGTGTCAAAAGCCTTGGCCAGTATTTGAAAGCCTAAGGGTGACAGGTGCAAGCCAAGCCTAAGGGTGACAGGTCCAAACCGTCTCTAACATCTCAATGTAATAACACACAATACTCATCCAAATATCCTAAGAAAAATACTTGAGACTATATCTATCTACAATGTACCCAGTATTACTGCTGCACAGGTTAAAACAGCACTGTCCAAGGCCAAGAATACAGCTTCTATTGGACATGACAATATCCCTGGTTGTATTCTACATGAACTACAGAGTGAACTGGCACCTCACCTGTGTGCCCTGTTCAATCACAGCCTCACCTCAGGCTTTCTCTCTGCCGAATGGCGCACTGCTACAATTATCCCTCTCCACAAAGGAGGAGCGACTACAGACCCTGGGAACTATTGCCCCATTAGCCTGATGAGTCTGATATGCAAAGCTATAAAACACATCATCATGGACCTAATAAACAGGGATATAGGGAATCTCTATACTTTGCATCCCACACAGTTTGGTTTTGTGAAGGGTAGATCATGCCTGCTCGACTTGATCGACTTCTTTGAGACAGTCACCAGAGGTGTGGATGAAGGCAAGGTAGTTCATACAGCCTACCTTGATCTGGTTAAGGCTTTTGATACCATTCCCCACACAGGAATCATAGAAAAACTCACTAAGCTTGGCATCAACCCCTATATTACTAGGTGGGTTGCAAACTGGCTCACGGATAGAACCGACATTGTGAAAGTAGCTGACTCCAAGTCAGATTGCTGATTAGTCATGAGTGGAGTCCCACATGGTTCGGTCCTGGGTCCTCTCCTGTTTGGTATCTACTTCTCTGAAGTCCAGGACAACATGAAGGCACTCTGGCTGACAAAGTTCACAGACGATTGCAACTTGGGAGCTATTATTAACTCCCCAAGTGATGGTGGCATCCTACAAAATGACCTCACTGTGACCAATGACTGATGTCAGAACCATGGCCTTAAGCTCAATGCCAAAAAATGTGTCGTTATCCCCTTTGGGAAAAAAACAGTTCCCATGAATTACCACATTGATGGTAGTCCACAGAACACAGAAGACATTATAAGAGATCTCAGAACAGAGGCTGACAGCAACCTCTCTTTTGTTCACCACATTGCCACTGTGGTCAGAACGTCCTTCTGTGTGGCACATCTCATTACTAAGGGTTTTGCATCCAGGAAGAAAGAGGTCATTGGCCTAATGAGGGAAGAGTAGAGGGGCACAATCATCGAATACAATGTCCCATTTGGGGATGTACCTCACTAGACACCTGCAACAACTGAAGAGGCCGCAAAAGTACCTCACAAAGAGGATCCTAGGCCTTAAACAATTGTCATATAGGGACAGACTCAAAAAACACCAACTATTCTGTCTCATATCACCTACTTAGAGACGATCTCTGCTTGACTTACAAAGCCATGTCTGACCCAGCTCTGTTAGAAATGCTACATCTAAAGAAATCCCAATCCTTCCGCACCACACGCTCCAGAGACCTCAACCTCATTACCAAAATTAACAGAACATGCTGGAGGGACAGGTTCATAACCCAGAGACTGCCCATGCTATGGAACAGACTTCCCATACATGCCAAGCAGAGCACCTCTCTGACCCTCTTCAAGAGAGATCTTGATGAGTGGATGGGAAAGAGATAATTCTCCCCAGGGATAACACCAGTGGCTCTACTTGACAGAGGCACTGAGAACTAAGGTCGGGTGGCACTATGCCATGGTAATCCAGGGCCGTTAGGTGTGTTCATAGGTGTGTACTAGTTTATGAACCTGTGTATGCTTAAAAAGTGGTCCATCTATTGTAATGCAACAGCTCAAAGTAAGACATATTCCCATTTGCAAGCATCCATAACAGACACAACCATTTCTCAGCCATTTAGAAATTTCTTTCTAGCAATGGGTTGCATAACATCAGTATTTACCTAACTCAGTAAGGCGTTCCTGCTGTTTGATAATGAAAACACTAACATCTTTATTAGTTTTTACACTGATAGGAACAACATTCCAGTCACCAGAATCTGGAGTGAAGAAAAAGCCATAAACTACATCTGTTTTGGTTTGAGGGATAAAGAAAGACCAGTAACCAAGACTGGTTATGGTCTGGAGCCCAGTTAGGAGAATCAAAAATACCTACAGAATGAAGGAATCTAGTTTCCTACAATTAATTCTGTACACAAGTAATGAGCTTGTATCACAAGCGATCAGTTTATTTACTTAAAAGCACAAGACACTAGACATGCTTTAATTGGCTGCCAAGATCCTTTGTGAATACAGAGCATCTATCTCCTTTCTAGGACTAAAAGAAAAAAGAAACAAGCTGTTTATTTCATAAAAACAGGGTCTGAGCAGATTATCAGTGACTGCAAATAAATAAAGTCATATTCCAGCTGTTTAAAATAAGTCACTGCCTGTGATCTATCAGGCCTCAAGCACAACAAATATATAAATGTACTCTTATTCTTTAGCGAAGTCTCACTGAACATCAGTTCAAATCATACATGGAATGAAGAACTGAGCTACATTATGTCAATAGTCACACAGTTACTGGGATGTGAAAGGTTACTTTTGTACTGCCTGGTTAAGTAATTTGTGAAATTTCATTCAAAAACTTGTAAAATTCACAGTAACTGCAGCTGTAATAAACAACACACTGCCTTTCCAGCTAAATGTAATGTAAATTTAACCAATTCCACATGTAAAATCCTTATCAAAAGTATCCAGATAAGTGTATGCTATACTCTTCAAAAGTGCCTTTCAGCCACCGACTCACTGATAGCATCTTACTGGGGAGTGCCTCGGTGTTAAAGACCCAAAGTGTCTCAAGGCACATGGTATTAGAGGAAGTAACCACCCCCCATGTTAAAAGAACAGGAGTAAGCGTTAGTGTGGTGCTAAAGAATATGGCTTTAGGATTTGAACAGCCAACTCTCCTACCTGAGAAAAGGGATGGAGCCCCTTAATGGACATGCTCCACCTCAAAAAATCCAAATCTACCAGATCCACTAGAGCAAGCAACTTAAACCTTAGCACGGATATAAATAGGACATGCTGGAGGGATAGATTTGTCACCCAGAGACTCCCTATGCTGTGGAATAAAATCCCGGTCCATGTGAGGCAGAGCACCTCGCTGGCTCTGTTCAAGAGAAATCTTGACCGGTGGATGGGAGATCGTAGGTTTACCCCGGGAATCATCTCTGTGTCACTGCTGGACAGAGGCACAACAAACTAATGGGCACAGTATTTTTCATATAAGGTGGCGTAAGCCACAAAACTTTGGGCTAGGCTTATAAATGCCTTAGGGTAGATAGCCTAGTATAAACCTATAAACCTATGAACTGAGGTACACTTAGGGGCTCTAGCACTGGAGCAGCTGGGCAGGAAGGGGAAGAAGTAAAGGGGCATGGCCCAATTACCTCTCCTGGAAGGGCAATGGGGTTTGCATGCACTTAGCAGCATCTTGGGCAGCTCATTCTCCCCGGTGAAGACTGAAGAGACCCCCATTCATGCTGTGGGGGGGGGGGGACAGGTAGGGCTGCTTGGTAGGAACGGCCCCTACAGTAGTGAGGGAATAATCCGTGTCAGACTCCAGCTGTAAAATTTCCTTCCAAAGTAGTAAAGTTACATGTTTTGACTTTGAATGTACAGTTTTGTAAGTGGCTGCAAAAACAATGAATTTCACTGTTCCCAAAGTTAACTACTCGCATCTTTCTTTAAAGAGGATTTGATTATTGATGTTTTTAAATGCTCTGGTCAGATCTATAAAAATAGCAACAGAAGCATGTCCCTTTTCTACTGTAGAAATTATACTACCTGCAAGTGTAGACAGTAATCATAGTGTTGTGTCTGCTGCTAAACCCATGCTGAGAATCAATAATTAGGTCAAATTTATTGAGTTGTTCTTGCATTTGGTTACACAGTATTTTTCCTGACGTTTAGTTGGCTGGGTGTAGTGTATAGACAGGAGTGTAATCAGCACTGGAGCAAGGTGTACTGTTTATTCAGAACGGAAGTGATGATCGAGTGCTTAAACTGTCTGAGAATGATATTCATGCTATCACAACAGGCATGAATGCTACAGATTTGTCCAGCAGTTTAACACAAAATTAAAGAAAACTGAGGCACTAAAGTCTAATACCTTACCTACCAGGATAAGGCCTGAAAGGCACATTGTGAAGCCCTGTACTTATACCATGCAGCGAAATTCTGGAACCAGATGCCATATGTCATCAGACAACCTCAGACTCAAAACACTTTTAAGAAAAATCTTCACACTCCTCTCCTTAACTCTACAGTCCATGCCTGCTCCTTTGTCCCTGCTTAATCAGCTGCTTCCCATACACTTTCCATCTTCCCAATCCAGAGTTTTTCCTTTCATCGGTAACTCTAGAGTTTTGCTCTTTTCAGAACTGTTGATATGGACCTTTAACCTTTTCTTTTCTGTAATCTTGACTATGTGGATTACTAAATATGTTTTTTGAGCTTTTCTTCCCAGGATGTCTGCTGAAAAGGGGTTTTGTGTAACCAATTCAGACTTCTGCAAATAAATAAATAACAAATACATAAAACTGCAGGAATACTCTTTGGGTTAGGGCTGCTTTTTGTATTTAATTTTTTTTCCAAGACATTTTCTCACTTCCGTTGAAGTTATTTATCTAAAA